>NC_137117.1:4885262-4887762 GCF_949357685.1 Gobio gobio | reverse complement strand
ACGCACAGAAACCACACGCCAGAGAACATGTGATGCATAGAGACCACACGCCAGAGAACATGTGACGCACAGAAACCACACGCCAGAGAACATGTGACACACAGAAACCACACACCAGAGAACATGTGACACACAGAAACCACATGCCAGAGAACATGTGACGCACAGAAACCACACGCCAGAGAACATGTGACACACAGAAACCACACGCCAGAGAACATGTGACACACAGAAACCACATGCCAGAGAACATGTGACACACAGAAACCACACGCCAGAGAACATGTGACACACAGAAACCACACGCCAGAGAACATGTGACACACAGAAATCACACGGCAGAAAACATGTGACACACAGAAACCACACACCAGATAACATGTAACACACGGAAACCACACGCCAGAGAACATGTGACGCGCAGAAATCACACACACACACCAGAGAACATGTGACGTGCAGAAATCACACACACACACACCAGAGAACGTGACGCGCAGAAATCACACACCAGAGAACATGTGACGCACAGAAACCACAAGCCAGAGAACATGTGACGCGCAGAAATCACACACCAGAGAACATGTGACGCACAGAAATCACACACACACACCAGAGAACATGTGACGTGCAGAAATCACACACACACACACCAGAGAACGTGACGCGCAGAAATCACACACCAGAGAACATGTGACGCACAGAAACCACAAGCCAGAGAACATGTGACGCGCAGAAATCACACGCCAGAGAACATGTGACGCGCAGAAATCACACACACACACCAGAGAACATGTGACGTGCAGAAATCACACACACACACACCAGAGAACGTGACGCGCAGAAATCACACACCAGAGAACATGTGACACACAGAAACCACACGGCAGAGAATGTGAGACACACAGAAACCACATGCCAGAGAACATGTGACTAGAGCTGAAGATCTTTGCCCGAACCCGACCGAGCCCGACGGGTTCGGTCTTAATTTCTATCATTTTACACGGACTCGGGCCAGGCTCGGGTTTGCGCGGTAAAATGAGCAGTCAGGTGATGCAGTTTTTTTATCTCGAAAATGGATGCTGAGGAGGTGAAACGGAGGCTGGCCTCTGGCGATTACGTATTGGTTGCACCGGCAAAGAAAGCAAAGTCTGAGGTGTGGAAAACGTTTGACCATGTGCATAATGAGAATAATGAGCAAGTGGGTTATGTAAAATGCGAAAGATGCAGCATTCTGTTAAAGTACGACAGCAAAACGACAGGGAATTCGTCACTGATAAGGCATGCTGATCGAAGCTTTTCAACACCTGCCAGTTCCCAGGATCAACCAACAATCACATCGTTCGTTACAGCATCAAAACCCATCCCTGCAAAGGTGAAACAAACGGTGACGGAGAAGTGTGTCAGCTTATGCTGTAAAGACATTAGGCCTTTTAATATCGTAAAAGGCGAGGGGTTTGAAGAGCTGGCACAAGAACTAATCAATGTCGGGGCTGCGTATGGGAGGGTTCCCGTAAACTCGGTTATTCCCCGCCATGTGACAATTGCGAAAAGGTGCACTGAGATGGCAGAAGAAAAGGACCGCGCTGAAGCCATCTACAGTGGATTCAATAATTTTCCTCCACAAAAACATGTAGCCTAATCTTGGTGAGTAAAAGTTTTTTTCAAATTATAATTAAATATTAATTGAGTCTTAAATGCATAATTTAGACTGAGTATAGGCTAATGTTGGCATTATTCTTTTATTCAATTTCAGCTGCTGTTCACCGTCGCGTTGAGGTCGGATTGTGGAGAGAAGGGCCGAAGCCAATCCAGCGGAGCATTTATCTTAAATTAGTTATTACCTAATGCCCATCTTAATTTACAATTTATCTTAATTTAATTTGTTAATAAATACTCCTTTTTATTGGCGCGTTTGCCTATTTATATTAGTATCGGTGATTGTGGAGAGAGGCGGCTGCAAGCAAGTCCCAGTTTCGTTTATCTTAGGCCTAATCTCAATTTTATGTAACTTTTAGTTTTATTTCGTTATTTCGTTTACTTAATTCGTTAAATATAAAATCTATCTTGATTTCATTTGTTGAGAAATACTTTTTTACGGGCCCGTAAGCCTATTTAGGCTAAGTGTAAAAGTTACGATGTTGCAGAGGACTTATTTATTTCTTTGTTCCAACTTCCAAGTGGCCTATCTACGTTAGTCATGAATAAATTATGTTAAAACAATGTATAAATGACTCATTCCTGACTAAAGGCAAAAGAGCCGTGTGCGTGCACATTTGAATAATGTCGGGCTGTAAACGGGTTCGGGCTTTTAAAAACCTGTCAATCAAAATGTACTTGTCGGGCTCGGGCCGAATTCTGTCGGGCTCGGTCCTTGTCGGGCCTAACTTTTAAGGCCCGATTACAGCTCTACATGTGACGCACAGAAACCACACGGCAGAGAATGTGAGACACACAGAAACCACACGCCAGAGAACATGTGACACAGAAACCACACGCC
>NC_137117.1:4864320-4885062 GCF_949357685.1 Gobio gobio | reverse complement strand
TGATATCACTGAAACCACAGATATCACTTGACACCACAGATATCACTGAAACCACTGATATCACTGAAACCACAGATATCGCTGACACCACAGATATCACTGAAACCACAGATATCGCTGAAACACAGATATCACTGACACCACAGATATCGCTGAAACCACAGATATCACTGAAACCATAGATATCGCTGACACCACAGATATCACTGACACCACTGATATCGCTGACACCACAGATATCACTGAAACCACAGATATCACTGAAACCACAGATATCACTGAAACCACAGATATCACTGAAACCACAGATATCGCTGAAACCACAGATATCACTGAAACCACAGATATCACTGAAACCACTGATATCGCTGACACCACAGATATCGCTGAAACCACAGATATCACTGAAACCACAGATATCACTGAAACCACTGATATCGCTGACACCACAGATATCGCTGACACCACAGATATCGCTGAAACCACAGATATCACTGAAACCACAGATATCACTGAAACCACTGATATCGCTGACACCACAGATATCACTGAAACCACTGATATCGCTGACACCACAGATATCGCTGACACCACAGATATCGCTGAAACCACAGATATCACTGAAACCACTGATATCACTGACACCACTGATATCACTGAAACCACTGATATCGCTGAAACCACAGATATCACTGAAACCACAGATATCACTGAAACCACTGATATCACTGAAACCACAGATATCACTGACACCACAGATATCACTGACACCACAGATATCACTGAAACCACTGATATCGCTGAAACCACAGATATCACTGACACACAGATATCGCTGAAACCACTGATATCACTGAAACCACAGATATCACTGACACCACAGATATCGCTGAAACCACAGATATCACTGACACCACAGATATCACTGACACCACAGATATCGCTGACACCACAGATATCGCTGAAACCACAGATATCACTGACACCACAGATATCGCTGAAACCACAGATATCACTGACACCACAGATATCGCTGACACCACAGATATCACTGACACCACAGATATCACTGACACCACAGATATCACTGAAACCACTGATATCGCTGACACCACAGATATCGCTGAAACCACAGATATCACTGAAACCACAGATATCGCTGACACCACAGATATCACTGACACCACAGATATCACTGAAACCACAGATATCACTGAAACCACAGATATCGCTGAAACCACAGATATCACTGAAACCAAGATATCACTGAAACCACAGATATCACTGAAACCACAGATATCGCTGAAACCAGAGATATCACTGACACCACAGATATCACTGAAACCACAGATATCACTGAAACCACAGATATCGCTGAAACCACAGATATCACTGAAACCACAGATATCACTGAAACCACAGATATCGCTGAAACCAGAGATATCACTGACACCACAGATATCACTGAAACCACAGATATCACTGACACCACAGATATCACTGAAACCACAGATATCACTGACACCACAGATATCACTGACACCACAGATATCACTGACACCACAGATATCACTGACACCACAGATATCACTGACACCACAGATATCGCTGAAACCACAGATATCGCTGAAACCACAGATATCACTGACACCACAGATATCACTGAAACCACAGATATCACTGAAACCACAGATATCGCTGAAACCACAGATATCACTGAAACCACAGATATCACTGACACCACAGATATCACTGAAACCACAGATATCACTGAAACCACAGATATCGCTGAAACCACAGATATCACTGAAACCAGAGATATCACTGACACCACAGATATCACTGAAACCACAGATATCACTGAAACCACAGATATCACTGAAACCACAGATATCACTGACACCACAGATATCACTGAAACCACAGATATCACTGAAACCACAGATATCGCTGACACCACAGATATCACTGAAACCACAGATATCACTGACACCACAGATATCGCTGAAACCACAGATATCACTGAAACCACAGATATCACTGACACCACAGATATCACTGAAACCACAGATATCACTGAAACCACAGATATCACTGACACCACAGATATCGCTGAAACCACAGATATCACTGAAACCACAGATATCGCTGACACCACAGATATCACTGACACCACAGATATCACTGAAACCACAGATATCACTGAAACCACAGATATCGCTGAAACCACAGATATCGCTGAAACCAGAGATATCACTGACACCACAGATATCGCTGAAACCACAGATATCACTGAAACCACAGATATCGCTGAAACCAGAGATATCACTGAAACCACAGATATCACTGACACCACAGATATCACTGAAACCACAGATATCACTGAAACCACAGATATCGCTGAAACCACAGATATCGCTGAAACCAGAGATATCACTGACACCACAGATATCACTGAAACCACAGATATCACTGAAACCACAGATATCGCTGAAACCAGAGATATCACTGAAACCACAGATATCACTGACACCACAGATATCACTGAAACCACAGATATCGCTGAAACCACAGATATCACTGACACCACAGATATCACTGAAACCATAGATATCACTGACACCACAGATATCACTGAAACCACAGATATCGCTGAAACCATAGATATCGCTGACACCACAGATATCACTGACACCACTGATATCACTGAAACCACAGATATCACTGAAACCACAGATATCACTGAAACCACAGATATCACTGAAACCACAGATATCACTGAAACCACAGATATCACTGAAACCACAGATATCACTGACACCACAGATATCACTGAAACCACAGATATCACTGAAACCACAGATATCACTGAAACCACAGATATCACTGAAACCACAGATATCACTGAAACCACAGATATCACTGACACCACAGATATCACTGAAACCACTGATATCACTGAAACCACAGATATCACTGACACCACAGATATCACTGAAACCACTGATATCACTGAAACCACAGATATCGCTGACACCACAGATATCACTGAAACCACAGATATCGCTGAAACCACAGATATCACTGAAACCATAGATATCACTGACACCACAGATATCACTGACACCACAGATATCACTGAAACCATAGATATCGCTGAAACCACAGATATCACTGAAACCATAGATATCACTGACACCACAGATATCACTGAAACCATAGATATCACTGACACCACTGATATCACTGACACCACAGATATCGCTGAAACCACAGATATCACTGACACCACAGATATCACTGACACCACAGATATCACTGAAACCATAGATATCGCTGACACCACAGATATCACTGACACCACAGATATCACTGAAGCCACAGATATCACTGAAACCACAGATATCACTGAAACCACAGATATCACTGAAACCACAGATATCACTGAAACCACAGATATCACTGACACCACAGATATCACTGAAACCACTGATATCACTGAAACCACAGATATCACTGACACCACAGATATCACTGAAACCACTGATATCACTGAAACCACAGATATCGCTGACACCACAGATATCACTGAAACCACAGATATCGCTGAAACCACAGATATCACTGAAACCACTGATATCACTGAAACCACAGATATCGCTGACACCACAGATATCACTGACACCACAGATATCACTGACACCACAGATATCACTGACATCACTGACACCACAGATATCACTGAAACCATAGATATCGCTGACACCACAGATATCACTGACACCACTGATATCGCTGACACCACAGATATCACTGACACCACAGATATCACTGAAACCACAGATATCACTGAAACCACAGATATCACTGAAACCACAGATATCGCTGAAACCACAGATATCACTGAAACCACAGATATCACTGAAACCACTGATATCGCTGAAACCACAGATATCACTGACACCACAGATATCACTGACACCACTGATATCACTGAAACCACAGATATCACTGACACCACTGATATCACTGAAACCACAGATATCGCTGAAACCACAGATATCACTGAAACCACTGATATCACTGAAACCACAGATATCACTGACACCACTGATATCACTGAAACCACAGATATCACTGACACCACAGATATCACTGACACCACTGATATCACTGAAACCACAGATATCACTGACACCACTGATATCACTGAAACCACAGATATCACTGAAACCACAGATATCGCTGAAACCACAGATATCACTGACACCACAGATATCACTGACACCACTGATATCACTGAAACCACAGATATCACTGAAACCACAGATATCACTGACACCACAGATATCACTGAAACCACAGATATCACTGAAACCACAGATATCACTGACACCACAGATATCACTGAAACCACAGATATCACTGACACCACAGATATCACTGACACCACTGATATCACTGAAACCACAGATATCACTGACACCACTGATATCACTGAAACCACAGATATCACTGAAACCATAGATATCACTGACACCACAGATATCACTGACACCACTGATATCACTGAAACCACAGATATCACTGACACCACTGATATCACTGAAACCACAGATATCACTGACACCACAGATATCACTGACACCACTGATATCACTGAAACCACAGATATCACTGACACCACTGATATCACTGAAACCACAGATATCGCTGAAACCACAGATATCACTGAAACCACAGATATCACTGAAACCACTGATATCGCTGAAACCACAGATATCACTGACACCACAGATATCACTGAAACCATAGATATCGCTGACACCACAGATATCACTGACACCACTGATATCACTGACACCACAGATATCGCTGAAACCACAGATATCACTGAAACCACAGATATCACTGAAACCACAGATATCACTGACACCACAGATATCGCTGACACCACAGATATCGCTGAAACCACAGATATCACTGAAACCACAGATATCACTGAAACCACTGATATCGCTGACACCACAGATATCGCTGACACCACAGATATCGCTGAAACCACAGATATCACTGAAACCACAGATATCACTGAAACCACTGATATCGCTGACACCACAGATATCACTGAAACCACTGATATCGCTGACACCACAGATATCGCTGACACCACAGATATCGCTGAAACCACAGATATCACTGAAACCACAGATATCACTGACACCACAGATATCACTGAAACCACAGATATCACTGACACCACTGATATCACTGAAACCACTGATATCGCTTAAACCACAGATATCACTGAAACCACAGATATCACTGACACCACAGATATCACTGAAACCACTGATATCGCTGAAACCACTGATATCACTGAAACCACAGATATCGCTGACACCACAGATATCGCTGAAACCACAGATATCACTGACACCACAGATATCGCTGAAACCACAGATATCACAGACACCACAGATATCACTGAAACCACAGATATCACTGACACCACAGATATCGCTGAAACCACAGATATCACTGACACCACAGATATCGCTGAAACCACAGATATCACTGACACCACAGATATCGCTGAAACCACAGATATCGCTGACACCACAGATATCGCTGAAACCACAGATATCACTGAAACCACTGATATCACTGAAACCAGAGATATCACTGACACCACAGATATCGCTGACACCACAGATATCGCTGAAACCACAGATATCACTGACACCACAGATATCGCTGACACCACAGATATCGCTGACACCACAGATATCGCTGAAACCACAGATATCACTGAAACCACAGATATCACTGACACCACAGATATCACTGAAACCACTGATATCGCTGACACCACAGATATCGCTGAAACCACAGATATCACTGAAACCACTGATATCGCTGAAACCACAGATATCGCTGAAACCACTGATATCGCTGAAACCACAGATATCACTGACACCACAGATATCACTGAAACCACTGATATCGCTGAAACCACAGATATCGCTGACACCACAGATATCACTGAAACCACAGATATCACTGACACCACAGATATCGCTGAAACCACAGATATCACTGACACCACAGATATCGCTGACACCACAGATATCGCTGAAACCACAGATATCACTGAAACCACAGATATCACTGACACCACAGATATCACTGAAACCACTGATATCGCTGACACCACAGATATCGCTGAAACCACAGATATCACTGAAACCACAGATATCACTGAAACCACTGATATCGCTGACACCACAGATATCACTGAAACCACTGATATCGCTGACACCACAGATATCACTGAAACCACTGATATCGCTGACACCACAGATATCACTGAAACCACTGATATCGCTGACACCACAGATATCACTGACACCACTGATATCGCTGACACCACAGATATCGCTGAAACCACAGATATCACTGACACCACAGATATCACTGAAACCACAGATATCACTGAAACCACAGATATCACTGAAACCACTGATATCGCTGACACCACAGATATCACTGAAACCACTGATATCGCTGACACCACAGATATCACTGACACCACAGATATCACTGACACCACAGATATCACTGACACCACAGATATCGCTGACACCACAGATATCACTGAAACCACAGATATCACTGAAACCACAGATATCACTGAAACCACAGATATCGCTGACACCACAGATATCACTGACACCACAGATATCACTGAAACCACAGATATCACTGAAACCACAGATATCGCTGAAACCACAGATATCACTGAAACCACAGATATCGCTGACACCACAGATATCACTGACACCACAGATATCACTGACACCACAGATATCACTGACACCACAGATATCACTGAAACCACTGATATCACTGACACCACAGATATCGCTGAAACCACAGATATCACTGAAACCACTGATATCGCTGACACCACAGATATCGCTGAAACCACTGATATCGCTGACACCACAGATATCACTGAAACCACAGATATCACTGAAACCACTGATATCGCTGACACCACAGATATCACTGAAACCACAGATATCACTGACACCACAGATATCACTGAAACCACAGATATCACTGAAACCACAGATATCACTGAAACCACAGATATCACTGACACCACAGATATCACTGACACCACTGATATCACTGACACCACAGATATCACTGAAACCACAGATATCACTGAAACCACAGATATCACTGACACCACAGATATCGCTGACACCACAGATATCACTGAAACCACAGATATCACTGAAACCACAGATATCACTGACACCACAGATATCACTGACACCACAGATATCACTGACACCACAGATATCACTGACACCACAGATATCACTGACACCACAGATATCACTGAAACCATAGATATCACTGAAACCACAGATATCACTGAAACCAGAGATATCACTGAAACCACAGATATCACTGAAACCATAGATATCACTGAAACCACAGATATCACTGACACCATCACTGACACCACAGATATCACTGACACCACAGATATCACTGACACCACAGATATCACTGACACCACAGATATCACTGACACCACAGATATCACTGACACCACAGATATCACTGAAACCACAGATATCACTGAAACCACAGATATCACTGAAACCACAGATATCACTGAAACCAGAGATATCACTGAAACCACAGATATCACTGACACCACAGATATCACTGACACCATCACTGACACCACAGATATCACTGACACCACAGATATCACTGACACCACAGATATCACTGACACCACAGATATCACTGAAACCATAGATATCGCTGACACCACAGATATCACTGAAACCACAGATATCACTGACACCACAGATATCACTGACACCACAGATATCACTGAAACCATAGATATCGCTGACACCACAGATATCACTGAAACCACAGATATCACTGAAACCACAGATATCACTGAAACCACAGATATCGCTGAAACCACAGATATCACTGACACCACAGATATCACTGACACCATCACTGACACCACAGATATCACTGACACCACAGATATCACTGACACCACAGATATCACTGACACCACAGATATCACTGAAACCACAGATATCACTGAAACCACAGATATCACTGAAACCAGAGATATCACTGAAACCACAGATATCACTGACACCACAGATATCACTGACACCATCACTGACACCACAGATATCACTGACACCACAGATATCACTGACACCACAGATATCACTGACACCACAGATATCACTGACACCACAGATATCACTGAAACCACAGATATCACTGACACCACAGATATCACTGACACCACAGATATCACTGACACCACTGATATCACTGAAACCACAGATATCACTGACACCACAGATATCACTGAAACCACAGATATCACTGACACCACAGATATCACTGACACCACTGATATCACTGAAACCACAGATATCACTGAAACCACAGATATCACTGACACCACAGATATCGCTGAAACCACAGATATCACTGACACCACAGATATCGCTGAAACCACAGATATCACTGAAACCACAGATATCACTGAAACCACAGATATCACTGACACCACAGATATCACTGACACCACAGATATCACTGAAACCACAGATATCACTGACACCACAGATATCACTGACACCACTGATATCACTGAAACCACAGATATCACTGAAACCACAGATATCACTGAAACCACAGATATCACTGACACCACAGATATCACTGACACCACTGATATCACTGAAACCACAGATATCACTGACACCACAGATATCACTGACACCACAGATATCACTGACACCACAGATATCGCTGAAACCACAGATATCACTGAAACCACAGATATCACTGACACCACTGATATCACTGAAACCACAGATATCACTGACACCACAGATATCACTGAAACCACAGATATCACTGAAACCACAGATATCACTGAAACCACAGATATCACTGACACCACTGATATCACTGAAACCACAGATATCACTGAAACCACAGATATCGCTGAAACCACAGATATCGCTGACACCACTGATATCACTGAAACCACAGATATCACTGACACCACAGATATCACTGAAACCACAGATATCACTGAAACCACAGATATCACTGACACCACAGATATCACTGACACCACAGATATCACTGACACCACAGATATCACTGACACCACAGATATCACTGACACCACAGATATCACTGAAACCACAGATATCACTGAAACCACAGATATCACTGACACCACAGATATCACTGAAACCACAGATATCACTGAAACCACAGATATCACTGACACCACAGATATCACTGACACCACAGATATCACTGACACCACTGATATCACTGAAACCACAGATATCACTGACACCACAGATATCACTGAAACCACAGATATCACTGACACCACAGATATCACTGACACCACTGATATCACTGAAACCACAGATATCACTGAAACTACAGATATCACTGACACCACAGATATCGCTGACACCACAGATATCGCTGACACCACAGATATCACTGAAACCACAGATATCACTGACACCACAGATATCACTGACACCACAGATATCGCTGAAACCACAGATATCACTGACACCACAGATATCACTGAAACCACAGATATCACTGAAACCACAGATATCACTGAAACCACTGTTATCACTGAAACCACAGATATCACTGAAACCACTGATATCACTGAAACCACTGATATCACTGAAACCACTGATATCACTGAAACCACAGATATCACTGACACCACAGATATCACTGAAACCACAGATATCACTGACACCACAGATATCACTGACACCACAGATATCGCTGAAACCACAGATATCACTGACACCACAGATATCACTGACACCACAGATATCGCTGACACCACAGATATCACTGAAACCACTGATATCACTGAAACCACAGATATCGCTGAAACCACAGATATCGCTGAAACCACAGATATCGCTGAAACCACTGATATCACTGAAACCACTGATATCACTGAAACCACTGATATCACTGAAACCACTGATATCACTGAAACCACTGATATCACTGAAACCACAGATATCACCACAGATATCACTGAAACCACTGATATCACTGAAACCACTGATATCACCACAGATATCACTGAAACCACAGATATCACTGAAACCACTGATATCACTGAAACCACTGATATCACTGAAACCACTGATATCACCACAGATATCACTGAAACCACAGATATCACTGAAACCACTGATATCACTGAAACCACTGATATCACTGAAACCACTGATATCACTGAAACCACAGATATCACTGAAACCACAGATATCGCTGAAACCACTGATATCGCTGAAACCACAGATATCGCTGAAACCACAGATATCGCTGAAACCACTGATATCACTGAAACCACAGATATCGCTGAAACCACTGATATCGCTGAAACCACTGATATCACTGAAACCACAGATATCGCTGAAACCACTGATATCACTGAAACCACTGATATCACTGAAACCACTGATATCACTGAAACCACAGATATCGCTGAAACCACTGATATCACTGAAACCACTGATATCACTGAAACCACTGATATCACTGAAACCACAGATATCGCTGAAACCACTGATATCACTGAAACCACTGATATCACTGAAACCACAGATATCACTGAAACCACTGATATCACTGAAACCACTGATATCACTGAAACCACTGATATCGCTGAAACCACAGATATCGCTGAAACCACTGATATCACTGAAACCACTGATATCACTGAAACCACTGATATCACTGAAACCACAGATATCACTGAAACCACTGATATCACCACAGATATCACTGAAACCACAGATATCACTGAAACCACTGATATCACTGAAACCACAGATATCGCTGAAACCACTGATATCACTGAAACCACTGATATCGCTGAAACCACAGATATCGCTGAAACCACTGATATCACTGAAACCACTGATATCACCACAGATATCACTGAAACCACAGATATCACTGAAACCACAGATATCGCTGAAACCACAGATATCACTGAAACCACAGATATCGCTGAAACCACAGATATCACTGAAACCACTGATATCACTGAAACCACAGATATCACTGAAACCACAGATATCACTGAAACCACAGATATCACTGAAACCACAGATATCGCTGAAACCACAGATATCGCTGAAACCACAGATATCACTGAAACCACAGATATCGCTGAAACCACAGATATCGCTGAAACCACAGATATCGCTGAAACCACAGATATCACTGAAACCACAGATATCACTGAAACCACTGATATCGCTGAAACCACAGATATCACAGATATCACTGAAACCACAGATATCGCTGAAACCACAGATATCGCTGAAACCACAGATATCACTGAAACCACAGATATCACTGAAACCACTGATATCGCTGAAACCACAGATATCACAGATATCACTGAAACCACAGATATCGCTGAAACCACAGATATCGCTGAAACCACAGATATCACTGAAACCACAGATATCGCTGATATCGCTGAAACCACAGATATCGCTGAAACCACAGATATCGCTGAAACCACAGATATCACAGATATCACTGAAACCACAGATATCACAGATATCACTGAAACCACAGATATCGCTGAAACCACAGATATCACTGAAACCACAGATATCACTGAAACCACAGATATCACTGAAACCACAGATATCGCTGAAACCACAGATATCGCTGAAACCACAGATATCACTGAAACCACAGATATCGCTGAAACCACAGATATCGCTGAAACCACAGATATCACTGAAACCACAGATATCGCTGAAACCACAGATATCGCTGAAACGTTTCGGTTACTAACGTAACCTCGGTTCCCTAAGATGAGGGAACGAGTATTGCGTTTTGCTAAAACGCTATGGGGGAATTCCTTTCCTCGAGATATTGAAGCAAATTTTTATCCAAAAATACCTTTTATACGCAGTGCAGCTGCACAACTCTCAGCAGGAAGCAGCTGCGTGCTGATTGGCTGTGCCGCTGCAACTGCAGCAACCTATAGCGAGACCGTGGGGCGGGACGGACCAATCAGGTCCTTCCAAATTCCCGCCACAAGGGGCAACAGAATTTGCATAGCCTAGGGTATATAAGACCCACTCTCGCAAGGTTAGTCAGGTTAATCGACTGAAGCGACTCCTGAGCAAGTGAGCAAGCAAACGCAATACTCGTTCCCTCATCTTAGGGAACCGAGGTTACGTTAGTAACCGAAACGTTCCCTTACGAGAGTACTCTCGTATTGCGTTTTGCTAAAACGCTATGGGGGACCAATGCAAAACGCCGTGCTTGCTTAACGGCTCTAAAGCCGACGACACCAAACCCAGGCCAACCTAGGTGGGCCCGTAGTATGATATCAATAATTCAGAATGAGCCAGACCTAAGTCGGGCCCTCATGAGAATGAACACGATATTCATGCAATAAAAAGTATAGACCAGACATAATCGGGTCAGGAATAATGAGTGGCCAGATACTTCGGGCCGTATAAGGAATATGCTTATGACTTAACAATATTCAACCCAGGCCGGACTTATCGAGCCTTAAGGGGTTAAATCTGTTCATACAGCAAGAAGCCCAGCTTGTAAAGCCGGAACATCTAAATTATAGAATCTGGTAAAAGCGGACGGGCAGGCCCAGCCTGCCGACGCACAGATATCATTCAGAGAAATGCCAGTAGACCAAGCCCACGAAGAGGCCATGCCTCTAGTAGAATGGGCTTTAATGCCTAAGGGGCAACTGAGATCTTTAGACTCATAGGCCAGTGAGATAGCATCCACTATCCACCGAGACAGGGTCTGCTTTGTAACCGAAAGTGAAATGACCTGTGCTCTGAACGGAGTTGAAAGCACTTTAGGTACATATCCATGTCTTGGTTTGAGGACGACTTTGGAGTCGTTTGGCCCAAATTCCAGACACGAGGCGCTCACAGAGAGCGCGTGCAGATCACCCACTCGCTTAACTGATGCGATCGCAAGCAGAAAAGCGGTCTTTAGTGACAGGAGCTTTAAGCTCACAGAATGCAGAGGCTCAAATGCAGAGCTCTTCATGGCATCCAGGACCGTGGACAGGTCCCATATAGGGACTGAAGGGGGGCGAGGTGGGTGAAGCCTTCTAGCCCCTTTAAGGAAGCGAACAATGAGATCGCTCTTTCCTAGTGACAGTCCGTTCACTTGAATGTGATACGCTGCTATAGCAGCCACATAAACTTTGAGCGTGGAGGGGGAGCGACCCGCGTCCAGAAGCTCTTGTGAAAATGTAAGCACTTCTGACACTGCACAATCATGTGGGGTCAGACTTCGCGCTTTACACCAGTCTGAAAAGACTGACCATATGCCTGAATAAAGCCGCCTGGTCGCGGGGGCTCTAGCTTCAGTAATAGTATTCATTACGCTTCCAGAAAGGTTCTCATGTACCCGTTGATGGGCCAAACATGAAGCGCTCATAGATCGGGACGGGGATGCCAGATCTGCCGTTCCGCCTGCATGAGGAGGTCTCTCCTCAGCGGGATCGGCCACGGAGCTGCATCTGACATCTGACTCAGCAGTGAGAACCAAGGTTGATTTCTCCAAAGCGGGGCTATTAAAAGCACAGCGCATTTGCTCTCCCTGATCCTCTCTATGACCTGAGGTAACATTGAGATTGGGGGAAACGCATAAAGAGGAAGGTTGGGCCATTCGTGGGCCAACGCATCCTCGTGCTTGGAGAAATATATTCGGCATTGAGCATTGTCTTGTGAGGCGAAAAGATCCACTTTTGCCTCCCCAAACTTGCCCCAAATTATCTGAATTATATTTGGGTGAAGAGACCACTCTGCTGGGGACACTTTGCCCCTGGACAGCATGTCCGGACCCAAATTCAGAATGCCTGGCACGTGAGTCGCTCTCAGCGAGCTCAGATTGTGCTCTGCCCATATTAGGGCTTCTTCCGCCATTGAGAGCAGATCGATAGATCTCAGACCGCCTTGGCGATTTATATAGGCTACCACCGACCTGCTGTCCGTTCGGATCAGGACATGGTGGTATTTTATGTACGAAAGGAAAGCTCTTAGCGATATCGTGACCGCTTTCATCTCTAGACAGTTTATATGAAGGCTCTTCTCCGAGTCTGACCAGAGACCGGAGACTGGCCTGCCCTCGTGAAGGGCTCCCCAACCTAGGTTGGATGCATCTGTCGAGATAACTTTCCACTTCGTAACAGTGCCCAAACTCACGCCCATCTGATACCAGACAGGATTTTTCCAAGGAGCCAGAGCTAACACACAGCTGTGGTCTACATTGATTTGTAATCGGCCCGAAAGCCATGCGTGAGCTGGAACGCGGCGATTCAGCCAGTGCTGTAGGGGGCGCATGTGCAACAGAGCCAGTCTGAGAACTGGCGCCGCCGAGGCCATGAAATCCAACATCCTCTGAAAGTGTTTGAGAGGAATGTGTGCACCGGACCTGAGGGAAACCGCTCGGTTCCGAACAGAGACCGCACGCTGTGACGTCAGCCGCGCGCTCATCTGCAGTGAGTCCAATACTGTTCCCAGAAACTAAACTTTCTGTGTGGGAGACAATAAACTCTTTGCCACGTTGATTCTGAGTCCCAAGCATTGTAAATGGTTGAGAAGCCAAGATCTGTGGTTTAATAACTGTATCTCTGACTGAGCTATTATGAGCCAGTCGTCGAGATAGTTGAGAATTCTCATTCCCCGAACCCTCAGCGGGGTTAGCGCCGCTTCCATGCACTTTGTAAACGTGCAAGGGGCTAGAGATAGACCAAAAGGTAGCACCTTGTATTGGTATGCTTTCCCCTCGAAGGCGAATCTCAAGAATGGCCTGTGATGGGGGGCTATTTGTATGTGGAAATAGGTCCTAGATCCACAGTGAAAAACCAATCTCCCGGGCGAATGTGCGCGAGGATTTGTTTCATTCTCAACATTCTGAACGGGCGCTTCATAAGGGCTTTGTTCAAATGTCTGAGGTCTAGGATGGGTCTTAGACCACCGTCCTTTTTTGGTACAAGGAAGTAACGGCTGTAAAAGCCCGACTCGCTCTGTGAGGGGTGTACGGCTTCTACCGCTCCCTTTATTAACAGTTTTGATATCTCGGTTCGAAGCACGTGACTTTTGTTGCTTCTCACCGTTGTCTCTTCCACGGCACGAAAGCGCGGTGGTCTGCGAGCAAACTGTAGCGAGTAACCTCGTTCTATTATGTTCAACACCCATTTCGAAATGCCGGGAATGGCCCGCCAGGCCTCGGCCTTCGAAGCCAGGGGCTGAATTAATCTGTGGGGCGAGTCGCTGAGTAACAGGGACTCGGTGGCCCGATAACCTTGCGCTAAGCTGGCGCTTATGAGGGAATTGTTTCCCGCCGCCTGAGTGCAGGGGGCCGGGGGACATAGAGTATTTGTGCTTGTGTACAGGCGAGCGCGCTTGAGTGCGGGCTCGTTGACTGTGAGAATAATGTTTCCAGCCACCTGAGTGCAGGGGGCTGGGGAACATGGGGGAGTGCTTGAGTGTAGGGGTACATGCTTTAATGCTGGCACACTGCCTACAGAGAAAAAGCTCTTTTTGTGACTCATATGGGTCGCCGTGAAAACGGCGTTTGTGTACAGGCGAGCGCGCTTGCTTGCGGGCTCGTTGGCTGTGAATGTGGCGTTCCCAGCCGCCTTGAAGGGAGCTGGGGAACGTTTTAGAAGAGAGCGAGGCGGTGCACCGGCCGAAGCGGGCACTATCCGCCTTCTCTTCATACCTCTGGCTAGGACGATTTCGGAGGCTCAGGTTTCGACACATTGCTGGGTCGTGGACCTCGACGCTCCGGCGGTCTGCTGCGGCTCGTAGAGCGGGAACGCTGACCGGGCTTGGAAGCCGCGTGAGGCTGGCGAGCGGAAGGCGGCGCCTTGGTGGGCTGGGCTGGTCCAGCTTTAGCTTGACGGCTAGCGGAGGAGCTGGAACGCTTGGGCAGGAAATGTTGCATTGCCTGCGAAGCCTTCTGTGCCTCAGTGAAGCGCTCCGTGAACCCAACCACGGCGGAACCAAACAATCCTGAAGGCGAAATGGGCGCGTCCAGGAAAGCGGTCTTGTCCGTGTCCTTCATCTCCGTTAAGTTAAGCCACACATGGCGCTCCAACACCGTCAGGCTGCCCATGCATCTGCCGATCGCCTGAGCATTGGCCTTGGTGGTGCGCAGGGCCAAGTCAGTGGCGCCGCGCAGATCCTTCAGAGCCTCGTTATCAGGAACAGACTCGTCCAGGGAACGGAGGAGTTTGGCCTGGAAGACTTGAAGCACCGCCATGGAGTGTAGCGCTGACGCCGCCTAGCCGGCGGAAGCGAATGCTCGACCGGCGAGGCTGGACGTAGTGCGGCAGGCTTTGGAAGGGTGCACAGTCTTTGACTGCCATCCTCTGGCGGAGGGCGGGCAAAGGTGTGCAGCGACAGCTTCCTCGAGGGGAGGAAGGGCTTGATATCCTTTTTTCTGAGCGCCATCGACTACCGAGAGCGCTGGAGAAAAAGAGGATTTGGCGCGAGAAGAAAATGGCGCCTTCCACGATTTTGTTAGCTCCTCGTGGACTTCTGGAAAGAAGGGAGCGGGTCTTTGAGTGGTCGGTTGACGGCGGTTCTCGAAATACCACTCATCCAGTCGGCTTCTCGTGGGCTCCTCGGGCTGAGACCAGTCAATGCCGAGGTCGTCCACGGCTTTGGTGAGCAAGCGCATAAGCTCAGCGTCGACTGAGGTTATGACGCCGCTAGCTGTCCGCGTCGAAGTGGCGTGCTCCGAGGCGGCGTCCGACCACCCGCTCCCGGATGCAGCAAGGGAAAGGCTGTCATCCTCTTCCTCCTCCGGTCCGCTGAACGAAACAGCAGCAGCCGCCATGCGAGGGGAGCTGTGCTGTTCCTCGACGAACAACACGGGCGATGGCGAGGCACGCGGGGACATGCCCGGCGTGTGCTCGTCAGAGCGCTACGGTGGCCTCTGGTCGCGACGTTTTTTCTTCCGTGGCTCTAGAGGCTGGGAGCATGGGACGGGATCCAAGTCGAAGCTGGCGAGCCGAGCCCGAAGGGTCTGCAGCGCCAGCTCGTTGCACTCAGGGCAGCCGCCCTGGTTGAGTGCAGCCTGCGTGTGGTCTCGTCCGAGACATGACACGCAGATGATGTGCCAATCCTCGTCCGCGATGAAACCTCTGCACGAGGCGCAGGAACGAGATATTTGCAACAACGTCTCGGCTCTTTTTTGAATGTTTGAAAAACAGAAGGTATTAAAGGATATGGTGCCGGATGGCGCAGCTGGAAGGCAGGCTGAAGGCGGAGAATCCGACGTCCTCAGGCTGCGTGTTCCGCTGGGTGCGTGTCGACGACAGGCTTCGATCCGGAGCTCAACGATTGCAAGTCGCTGAAGAAGAATTAATCTGACTAACCTTGCGAGAGTGGGTCTTATATACCCTAGGCTATGCAAATTCTGTTGCCCCTTGTGGCGGGAATTTGGAAGGACCTGATTGGTCCGTCCCGCCCCACGGTCTCGCTATAGGTTGCTGCAGTTGCAGCGGCACAGCCAATCAGCACGCAGCTGCTTCCTGCTGAGAGTTGTGCAGCTGCACTGCGTATAAAAGGTATTTTTAGATAAAAATTTGCTTCAATATCTCGAGGAAAGGAATTCCCCCATAGCGTTTTAGCAAAACGCAATACGAGAGTACTCTCGTAAGGGAACCACAGATATCACTGACACCACAGATATCACTGAAACCACAGATATCGCTGAAACCACAGATATCACTGAAACCACAGATATCACTGAAACCACAGATATCGCTGAAACCACAGATATCACTGAAACCACAGATATTGCTGAAACCACAGATATCACTGAAACCACAGATATTGCTGAAACCACAGATATCGCTGAAACCACAGATATCGCTGAAACCACAGATATCGCTGAAACCACAGATATCGCTGAAACCACAGATATCGCTGAAACCACAGATATCGCTGAAACCACAGATATCGCTGAAACCACAGATATCGCTGAAACCACAGATATCGCTGAAACCACAGATATCGCTGAAACCACAGATATCGCTGAAACCACAGATATCGCTGAAACCACAGATATCGCTGAAACCACAGATATCGCTGAAACCACAGATATCGCTGAAACCACAGATATCGCTGAAACCACAGATATCGCTGAAACCACAGATATCGCTGAAACCACAGATATCGCTGAAACCACAGATATCGCTGAAACCACAGATATCGCTGAAACCACAGATATCGCTGAAACCACAGATATCGCTGAAACCACAGATATCGCTGAAACCACAGATATCGCTGAAACCACAGATATCGCTGAAACCACAGATATCACTGAAACCACAGATATCGCTGAAACCACAGATATCGCTGAAACCACAGATATCACTGAAACCACAGATATCGCTGAAACCACAGATATCACTGAAACCACAGATATTGCTGAAACCACAGATATCGCTGAAACCACAGATATCGCTGAAACCACAGATATCGCTGAAACCACAGATATCGCTGAAACCACAGATATCACTGAAACCACAGATATCGCTGAAACCACAGATATCGCTGAAACCACAGATATCACAGATATCGCTGAAACCATAGATATCACTGAAACCACAGATATCACTGAAACCATGATGAAGCTCGCAAACTCCCATTGGCCAACAACAATAACAGCAATAGACCAAAGCAAAGCAGTTTCCCGGTGTGTTGACCGATTTCAAAACACAGCATCCTGAAGCTTCGGAGCGTTATGAATCAGTGAGTCGATTCAGCGGTTTGAAGCGTTATGAATCAGTGAGTCGATTCAGCGGTTTGAAGCGTTATGAATCAGTGAGTTGATTCAGCGGTTTGGATCGCTAAAGACGTATTTCAGCAGTTTGACACGCGATCCGAATCATGAATCGACTCGCTGATTCATAACGCTTCGAATCTTCATGATGCTGTTTTTTGAACTCGGTCATCACTATATAAGTCGTTATTTAGGTTTTAGCACAAAAACCATTCTCGTCGTGTAGCATATTCCTTTTGTAAAGCTACAGAACTTGTTTGACTAAATGTTTTGTGAATTTGAGCCATGTGTTTATTAAGATCTTCAATAAATGAAAAGTAAGATGAATAACAATAAGATGAAAACAAGATCAATAAAACTTAAATATTCCCAGCACTTTCTGTGATGTAGTGCTTTTTTCTCTTTTTCATCAAACCGCAGTTTTTGCAAGTTCCCGCCATTTTTTTCGCATAAAATTGCATAAATATCCCGCATTTTCCATCGCATTTTTTAAGAAAACGTGCCACATAATCAAGGATTTTTGCCCGCAACAATCACAAAAAAAAGCTGTGTTTTTCTGGAAGGACTGATATGCTCTCGCTGTGCTCGTTATCATACGGTGATCGGTCTGCACAGAACAAGCCTTACATCAACAATGCAAACGTTGCGTAAAGGCCTGTACACACCGGGACGAATATCGCGCGCGCTTATCGCCAGCGTTTTTTTTTGGTGTTTTCTTGAGTGATCACATCAAAACGATTTCCACTGGCGATGCGCACGTGAACGAAAGCACGGATCTCATTGGTCGGCCAGTTTTTAACGCAAAAATAAAAAAATGAACCCGAGGCGTTTTTGTTTTTTTTAATGACGCTTTTACGCCTGTCGGTGTGCACACACACATTGGCGCCCTTTGTTTAGTCACGAGGCGTTAACGTCGTTGATAAACGCGCGCGAAAATCGTCCTGGTGTGAACAGGCCTTTACTATTGATGCTCATGGCTTTACGATCCTACATCGGCATCAAAACACAACGAAAACACAGCGAATCCAACGCATTCCTGCAGTTCGCCGTAATTTGTATAGACGGAGATTACAAACGAGCAGCAGCTGTTAGCTCCATTAGCTGCTATTTCAACAATGGCGGATCTCAAGTGTGTGTTGGTCTTGTTGACTCCGCCCCCAGCGCCTGACGTAATCGGTTCTTACTTCTAGCCCTGTTCTAGCCCAGCAATGTTTTGGTGCTACTTAAACTTTTTTTGAAAATAGGCTCATTTTACAAGTCCCCTAGAGTTAAATAGTTGAGTTTTACCGTTTTTGAATCGCTTCAGCCGATCTTTGTATCTGGCGGTAGCACTTTTAGCATAGCTTAGCATACATCATTGATTCTGATCAGTCCATTAGCATCTCATTCAAAAAATGACCAAAGACACTTTCAATATTTTTCCTGTTTAAAACTTGACTCTTCTACAGTTACATCGTGTGCTAAGACCAACTGAAAATTAAAAGTTGCGATTTTCTACACCTATATGGCTAGAACTACTTTCTCATTCCTGCGTAATAGTCGCGGATCTTCGCGGCCGTAGCATGGCTGCAGCGGCGGAATGATATTATGCAGCGCTTAGCACAGTATTAGTATGTGTTCCTAATAATCCTTTAGGTGAGTGTTTTTCTACTGGGGAAAACAAGCCAAAAATATTTGGGAAGCAATGCATCACGTCGCTTTTTCCTTTAGGAGCTTTAAAAAATATATTTTTTTTAAGTTTCCATTGGAGGCGTGTGTGTGTGTGTATGAGTGTGTGAGAGTGTG
>NC_137117.1:4856820-4859320 GCF_949357685.1 Gobio gobio | reverse complement strand
ATAAAATCATAGAAATGAATAAAATCATAGAAATGAATAAAATCAAGAAATATCATAGAAAAGAAAAAAATCATGAAAAATAGAAATAATAAAATCATGAAAAATCATAGAAGTGAATAAAATCATGAAAAATCATAGAAATGAATAAAATAAAAAATTGTGGAAATTAATAAAATCAAGAAAAATCATAGAAAGGAATTAAATCATAGAAATAAATAAAATAGTAGAAATTAATAAAATCATGAAAAATAGAAAAGAATAAAATCATGAAAATCATTGAAATGAAAAAAATCATAGAAATGAAAAAAAAAATCATGAAAAATCTCAGAAATGAATAAAATCATGAAAAATAATAGAAATGAATAAAATCACAGCAATGAGTAAAAACATAGAAATGAATAAAATAATAAAATCATAGAAATGAATAAAATCAAGAAATATAGAAATGAAACAAAAAAAATAATGAAAAATCATAGAAATAATAAAATCATAGAAGTGAATAAAATCATAGAAATGAATAAATCATGAAAAATAATTTAAATGAATAAAATCATGAAAAATCTCAGAAATGAATAAAATCATAGAAATAAAAAAATCATGAAAAATCTCAGAAATGAATAAAATCATGAAAAATAATAGAAATGAATAAAATCACAGCAATGAATAAAATCATAGAAATGGATAAAATAATGAAAAATCATAGAAATGAATAAAATCATAGAAATGAATAAAATCAAGAAATATCATAGAAATGAAAAAAAAAATCAGAAATAATAAAATCATGAAAAATCATAGAAGTGAATAAAATCATGAAAAATCATAGAAAATAATAAAATCATGAAAAAACATTGAAATGAATAAAATCATAGAAATGAAAAAAAAAATCATGAAAAATCTCAGAAATGAATAAAATCATGAAAAATAATAGAAATGAATAATCACAGCAATGAATAAAATCATAGAAATGAATAAAATCATGAAAAATCATAGAAATGAATAAAATCATAGAAATGAATAAAATCATAGAAATGAATAAAATAATAAAATCATAGAAAGGAATAAAATCGTAGAAATGAATAAAATCATGAAAAATCATTAATAAAATCAAGAAATATCATAGAAATAAAACAAAATCATGAAAAAAACATAGAAATAATAAAATCATGAAAATCATTGAAATGAATAAAATCATAGAAATGAAAAAAAAAATCATGAAAAATCTCAGAAATGAATAAAATCATGAAAAATAATAGAAATGAATAAAATCACAGCAATGAATAAAATCATAGAAATGAATAAAATCATGAAAAATCATAGAAATTAATAAAATAATAAAATCATAGAAATGAACAAAATCAAGAAATATCATAGAAATAAAAAAAATCATGAAAAATCATAAAAATAATAAAATCATGAAAAATCATAGAAGTGAATAAAATCATTGAAATGAATAAAATCATGAAAAATAATTTAAATGAATAAAATCATGAAAAATAGAAAATAACAAAATCACGAAAAATCATTGAAATGAATAAAATCATAGAAATGAAAAAAAGACAAATCTCAGAAATGAATAAAATCATGAAAAATAATAGAAGTGAATAAAATCATAGAAATGAATAAAATCGTAGAAATGAATAAAATCATAGAAATGAATAAAATCGTAGAAATTAATAAAATCATGAAAAATCTTATAAATTAATAAAATCATGAAAAATCACACACACAGTATTTACAGTGACTCAATAAACTGATTTCATGGTCTTCAGACAGTGCAGGTCATATTTCACTCAAGAAGACATTTGATATTCACACTGATCAGGCATAACATTATGACCTAATATTGTGTTGGTCCCCTGACCCGTCTCTGAGGGACTCCTCTAGACCCCTGAAGGTGTGCTGTGGGATCTGGCACCAAGATGTTAGCAGCAGATCCTTTAAGTCCTGTAAGTCGCGAGGCGGGCCATCAATGAGCCTCGGCCGCCCATGAACACCCACAAGAGCTGCAGTTCTGGAGATGCTCTGACCCAGTCTCAAGCCGTCACAATTTGGCCCTTGTCAAACTCACTCAAATCCTTACGCTTGCCCATTTTTCCTGCTTCTAACACATCAACTCTGAGGACGAAATGTTCACTTGCTGCCTAATATATCCCACCCACTAACAGAGATCATCAGCGTTATTCACCGGTCATAATGTTATGCCTGATCAGTGTATATGTTACATATATAGTACATGTATGTACACTGTATGCAACTATATTAGTTTTAATAAAGTAAACACACGTGTAATCATGTGTATAATATGTAAATGAGGGTATGGATGAAACACGTCAGCAGGGAGAGCGCAGACGTCAGCGCGTCCGCGGGAGCGTCACTCGCGGGACCGGCCTTGATGTGACGGCCGGCGCTGACGTCGCGGGAGCGCGCACGGGAGATAAGTGAAGTTTAAATGCGGGATGAACGGACGGAGCGCAGTCACCGCGGCGCGCGCACTCACGGT
>NC_137117.1:4844320-4849320 GCF_949357685.1 Gobio gobio | reverse complement strand
AGTGCAGGGTTCCCGCTCTTTTTCAGCAACCATTTTCCAGGACATTTTCAATTTTACTACGGCGGGAATAAAAGACAAGGATCATGCCAAATATCCAGTTTATTGCCATTACTAACAATCCAGCATTTTTCAACATGAGCTCTTAATCATACATTATGACTATGGAAGCTCGTTTACACCACAGAATAGAAAGAAAAGGTAATTGTGACTTTTTATCTCGCTATTCTGACTTTCTCGCAATTGCGAGTTTACATATTTGTGATATAAACGCGAAAAATGTCGCAATTCTTTTTTCCTCAGAATTGGACTTTATAACTTGCAATTGCAAGTCAGACTCAGACTCTTCAGTTGGCCAAGATTTCTAAAAATCCTTTCTTTGTATTGGTCTTAAGTAATATTCAAATTTTCTGAGATACTGAATTTGGGATTTTCCTTAGTTGTCAGTTATAATCATCAAAATTAAAAGAAATAAACATTTGAAATATATCAGTCTGTGTAATGAATGAATATAATATACAAGTTTCCCTTTTTGAATGGAATTAGTGAAATAAATCAACTTTTTGATGATATTCTAATTATATGACCAGCATATAACTGACTCTTTAATGACTGCTGTACCTGCTCCTGATTGGTCAACAGCCTTAAAGCCTCTGCCCAATGGGAGCGCATCATTCCTTGCAGGCGGGACACAAGCTCCTCCCTCTGCATCTCCAGCTTCCTTTTAGACGCTGCCATGGAGAGCAGCTCGTCCTGCATCTCTGACAGTCTACACACACACATTAATGACATCATATACATGAGGATGAGGGCCTAACACACACACACACACACACACTCACACTCACTTGTGTTGGTAGGTCAGTGTGAGGCGCTGCAGTTTGTCGTCTCTCTCCTGTAACTGTGTGCTGAAGTGATCCAGCTGTGCCGCCCGCTCGCGCTCCTGCCGCGCGCTCAGATCCAGCAGCTGCTTCCTGCACACACACACTCCTGTCATCACGAGGACGCTCTGTGTGTGTGACGGCGAGCTGAGGGTGTGTGTACCTGTGCTGTTGCCGTAGTTGTGTGTTGTGTGTGGCGTTCTCCTCCTGTACGGCGGTCAGTCTCTCAGTGAGCTGCTGCTCCAGCGACACACCAAACTCCGCCTCCATCTGAGACTTCTGCGCCTCGAACCGCGTCTACAACACACACACAATATCATGGCAACTATAATGGCAATGAACCCTTGGTTCCCTTGAAAATCATTTTCTTGTTTGAGTGTAATAGTACAATCAGATTTAAATATGGAACTTCTCCGAGGGTTTACTTGTGACATGGTGTCAGACAAGGGTGTCCAATATCCCCTTAATCACTCGTTTCCCAGATATTTAGGGCCCGATGGTGTGATGACCCTATTGGAATTGCTCTGTTTATTATTAGGCCCTATTGTTTTTCTAAGGATAATTTTATTTATACGTTAGTAACCGGAGCGTTCCCTTTGGAAACAGACTCCCATAGACTCCAATAGACTCCCATAGAATCCCATAGACTCCCATAGACCCCTATAGACTCCCATAGACCCCTATAGACTCCCATAGACCCCTATAGACTCCCATAGACTCCTATAGACTCCCATAGACCCCTATAGACTCCCATAGACCCCTATAGACTCCCATAGACCCCTATAGACTCCCATAGACTCCTATAGACTCCCATAGACCCCTATAGACTCCCATAGACCCCTATAGACTCCTATAGACTCCCATAGACTCCCATAGACCCCTATAGACTCCCATAGACTCCTATAGACTCCCATAGACTCCCATAGACCCATATAGACTCCTATAGACTCCTATAGACTCCCATAGACTCCCATAGACCCCTATAGACTCCCATAGACTCCCCTATAGACTCCCATAGACTCCCATAGACTCCCATAGACTCCCATAGACCCCTATAGACTCCCATAGACCCCCATAGACTCCCCTATATACTCCCATAGACCGCCATAGACTCCTATATACTCCCATAGACCCCCATAGACTTCCATAGACCCCTATAGACTCCCATAGACCCCTATAGACTCCCATATAATCCCATAGACTCCCATATAATCCCATAGACTCCCCTATATACTCCCATAGACCCCTATAGACTCCCGTAGACCCCTATAGACTCCCGTAGACTCCTATAGACTCCCGTAGACTCCCGTAGACTCCCAGAGACCCCTATAGACTCCCATAGACCCCTATAGACTCCCATAGACCCCTATAGACTCCCATAGACCCCTATAGACTCCCGTAGACTCCCATAGACTCCCGTAGACTCCCATAGACTCCAATAGACTCCTCTATAGACTCCCATAGACTCCTATAGACTCCCATAGAGCCCTATAGACTCCCATAGACTCCTATAGACTCCTATAGACTCCCATAGACTCCAATAGACTCCCCTATAGACTCCCATAGACCCCTATAGACTCCCATAGACTCCCGTAGACTCCTATAGACTCCCATAGACTCCCCTATAGACTCCCATAGACTCCCATATAATCCCATAGACTCCCCTTTAGACTCCCATAGACCCCTATAGACTCCCATAGACTCCAATAGACTCCCCTATAGACTCCCATAGACTCCCATATAATCCCATAGACTCCCATATAATCCCATAGACTCCCATATAATCCCATAGACTCCCATAGACTCCCCTATAGACTCCCATAGACTCCAATAGACTCCCCTATAGACTCCCATAGACTCCCATATAATCCCATAGACTCCAATAGACTCCAATAGACTCCCCTATAGACTCCCATAGACTCCCCTTTAGACTCCCATAGACCCCTATAGACTCCCATAGACTCCAATAGACTCCCCTATAGACTCCCATATAATCCCATATAACCCCATAGACTCCCATATAATCCCATAGACTCCCATAGACTCCCCTATAGACTCCCATAGACTCCAATAGACTCCCCTATAGACTCCCATAGACTCCCATATAATCCCATAGACTCCAATAGACTCCAATAGACTCCCCTATAGACTCCCATAGACTCCCATAGACTCCCATATAATCCCATAGACTCCCATAGACTCCCATATAATCCCATAGACTCCCATAGACTCCCGTAGACTCCTATAGACTCCCATAGAGCCCTATAGACTCCAATAGACTCCTATAGACTCCCATAGACCCCTATAGACTCCCATAGACTCCCCTATAGACTCCCATAGACCCCTATAGACTCCCATAGACTCCCGTAGACTCCTATAGACTCCCATAGACTCCCATATAATCCCATAGACTCCCCTTTAGACTCCCATAGACCCCAATAGACTCCCATAGACTCCAATAGACTCCCCTATAGACTCCCATAGACTCCCATATAATCCCATAGACTCCCATATAATCCCATAGACTCCCATATAATCCCATAGACTCCCATAGACTCCCCTATAGACTCCCATAGACTCCCATATAATCCCATAGACTCCAATAGACTCCCCTATAGACTCCCATAGACTCCCATAGACTCCCCTTTAGACTCCCATAGACCCCTATAGACTCCCATAGACTCCAATAGACTCCCCTATAGACTCCCATAGACCCCTATAGACTCCCATAGACTCCCGTAGACTCCTATAGACTCCCATAGACCCCTATAGACTCCCATAGACTCCAATAGACTCCCCTATAGACTCCCATAGACTCCCATATAATCCCATAGACTCCCCTTTAGACTCCCATAGACCCCTATAGACTCCCATAGACTCCAATAGACTCCCCTATAGACTCCCATAGACTCCCATATAATCCCATAGACTCCCATATAATCCCATAGACTCCCATAGACTCCCCTATAGACTCCCATAGACTCCAATAGACTCCCCTATAGACTCCCATAGACTCCCATATAATCCCATAGACTCCAATAGACTCCCCTATAGACTCCCATAGACTCCCATAGACTCCCCTTTAGACTCCCATAGACCCCTATAGACTCCCATAGACTCCAATAGACTCCCCTATAGACTCCCATTGACTCCCATATAATCCCATAGACTCCCATATAACCCCATAGACTCCCATATAATCCCATAGACTCCCCTATAGACTCCCATAGACTCCAATAGACTCCCCTATAGACTCCCATAGACTCCCATATAATCCCATAGACTCCCATATAATCCCATAGACTCCCATATAATCCCATAGACTCCCATAGACTTCCATTTTATGGCATTAGTTGACCTCTCAGGAATATTAATAGAAGTGGTATTTTATGAAGCGTTATAGTTAATGTTTATTGTTATATAATAGATGATTAGACTCTAACTTGAGCAGCTTCTATATCCAGATGCTATCGTCATATTTCAACAGTTTTCAGTCTCTCTGATCTTTCTGTCGAAAGCATTTCTATGAAGTAGCCCATTCAAGGAATAACATGTAACGCCTATGAATAATGAATATTAATAACGCCTGGATAAAAAGACTTCTTTCTTGGGTTAAATTCTGTATATGCTAGAATCCTTCATTTATATTCACCTGTTTATGCGTATGTGAGTATCATAAAATAACACTCGGACGTTAACAACATTTAAATTATAAAAGAAATGACCACTATAACCAGTAGATGGCGGAAGAGGGACACTTATTTGCTCATTAGACATTTTTTCTCTTTTTTTTTTAAATGAATTTTTATAGATCATCAAATTTGTGTTTGTACTAAAGGAAAATCACAGTCTCATGAAAAACTAAAACTTCTGACTAAACTTCACAATAAATCTTTATTTGAATCGTGTCTGTGCTTTTGTTTGTGATGATGAGAGGATTTGTAGATAATGGGGAGATTTGTGTAAAATGTAAACTTGCACTAAAACTCATTCAATTCGTTTTAAGACTATATAAAACTTGTTTTGATCGATATGGATTGTAAATTAAACATATGACCGGTCATTATTTTCAACAGAAATGCCTGTGATTGGCTAGAACACTTAACGCTGTAAAATCATGCC
>NC_137117.1:4834320-4836820 GCF_949357685.1 Gobio gobio | reverse complement strand
GAGTCCAGACAGAGTCCAGACAGACACCAGACAGACTCCAGACAGAGTCCAGACAGAGTCCAGACAGACTCCAGACAGAGTCCAGACAGAGTCCAGACAGACACCAGACAGAGTCCAGACAGACTCCAGACAGACTCCAGACAGACAGACGCCAGACAGACACCAGACAGACACCAGACAGACAGACAGCCAGACAGACGCCAGAGAGACACTAGACAAACAGACAGACACCAGACAGACACCAGACGAACAGACAGACAGACGACAGAGAGACACTAGACAAACAGACAGACAGACAGACATGGTGTTCAATACTCAATGATTTGTGCCTACCTGGCAGCGTGACCTTTGCCCTCCTGCTCTCTGCTGTGCTGTAATGAGCTGTAGAGACGGGCGGTCACATGACGAGATGAAGAGAGCGCAGAGAGAGGAGAGGGCGGCCATGAGCGAGTGAGAGGATGAAGAGCAGGAACATCATCATCATCAGCTCGGCTCACAGACATCTCACTGCACACACACACACACAGGGGCGTATATTTTATCTAACAGTAGGGGGGGCGATAAACATGACATTTGAAGGGGGGAAACAAATAATACAGCCAAAATTGTACTTGTAAGGATATGTGTACAACAACAACAAAAAAAAAACAAAAAAAAACAATTTGTGCTTATTTGGTGCACTGAAAAAATATCTAATGTCCTTTTTTCTTTTCTCTGTCATTTTATCTGACAATAGTTGTTTAAATATGAGTAAGGTTCACCACACAGTCATATTATATAAAATTATCTTGCATCCTCCACATAGTATTTTATACTATAATATTCAGATCTTTAGATATTCAACTGCAGCAAGCTCTGATCTGCCACTTATTATCATATTAAGCAAAACCCAACACAGATCTGACAGAGCGGCCGCGCGTATATACTTTAGATTTAGAATTAGCGCCAATTCGAGGGCGGGTTGCTTGAATTATGGGTTCATTAGCCTATTATTCTTAATGAAAAACACAGCAAGAAAACAGTGCAATGACACACTCCCTTAAAGAGGCACTTTTACATTTCGCTTTGAAACCAAATGTTGCGCGATCATCTTGTCTGTCAGCGGTTTGCTCTAATGATGAATGAAATCTGACTCTCGTTCGGCTCGTGCTGTATTGAGCAGACACGTTCAGTTTTTAAGTGTTGTGTCTGTTCTCTAACTAAACAAAATTATTTTATTACTATAAAATTAAAACGGCGGTGGCCCGGGGCAGTGCCGCGGTGGGCAAGTGATGCTAACAGTGTTTTACATAAAAACAGATCAGTAATTCGATCAGTAATTTAGTTTAAATGGTTAATTTAGTTAATTAATTAGATTTATTTCGATGTTAAGTTGAAAATTTTAGTTGAAATAATCACTTCATCGTGAATAAAATAGCTTTGACAGCTTACTGGAGTTTCACAACTGCTGTCTTTACGAGCTTTGTTTCTGTGATGTAGTTTTTTTACGTTCTATGGGTAACGTTAGTTGAGGTGCGCGGTGGATCAAACCACTGTGGGGGGGCTCAAAATGCTTCTAAACTTAAACGCAATTTTTGTCCTGTTTGCTTTTGTATTGTTTTACTACTTACACATTTATTTTAAAGGAGCTGTATGTAGGACTGTGGCCAAAACTGGTACTGCAATCACTTTCAAATGACTGTAGAGATGTACTAATGGCGCAAAAATGTACTAATGGCGATTAGCCAAATATAATCGTAAATATGAACGCTCGTATGTGACAGTACATTCCCACGTGAAAAAATACTATAGTAAAATTACAGCAAAGCTAAATAACATTAGCAATGGTCATACAGGTCCACTTGCAGCATGTTTTGTCCACTATATATGCGAAGAACGAACGAGGAATAATTTTTCCCGAGGTAACGTTAGGCTACGGTCTCAAATACGTTTTCACATTGCAATAATAGGCGTGCTAATGTTGTTTTCCTCAGCGTCCCAGCATAATGACTCTGATAATGCATTACTAATGTTAGCAATGACGACTCGCCGTTTTTATTTACCAAACAATTCCTTAACGTTACCTTTTCAATTCAATGACCCACCTCCTCCATCTGCGCTAACCTAACGTTACTTTGCACGAACATGCATAACTTTGTTCGACTGTCATGAATATTTGAAATTTACATTAAGTACAAGTTAGCCAAACATAGATGAACCTTACCTGTCCAGGAGAAAACTAGCAACGTTGGCATCAGTCTTTCAAAGGCATCTCTTATACAAATCCTTGTTTTATTTCGGACACGGTCACGACGTTTTTCTGATTCATAACGAGGTCGTTTAGGTTTCGTAAAGTTAGACATTGTTTATCCAAAAAGTTTGTAGCTGCAGCTGTGGTAACTAGAGCAGAGCTGGCAACCCGAATGCAGAAACACTACTGACTTCGTGATTGGTCGATAGGTGGAGGGCGGGGCTTCAGGCTAAAACACAACATGTCAACATCAACATCAGTTGAGGGCTG
>NC_137117.1:4814002-4819002 GCF_949357685.1 Gobio gobio | reverse complement strand
GTTTTGTACGGTTATATTAAGTAATATACAGCCTTTAATTATGATAATGCAGTAAAAAAAAAACGTGACAAGAAAGAAGCGTTCAATAAATATTTTTAACGTGTGTGTGTGTGTGTGTGTGAATAAATCTAACCACCCCTGTGACAGATTTAGGTTTCGCTTTCCCTGATCAGTGACAGAGGCGCATCTTGGCGGCAGGGATTACTTCATGTCTGGAATCAGAAACTCTAAAGTGTGGATGCACTTTGAAATGGTAAAAGATGATCCAACAAAAAGTAAAATGCAAGTTGTGCCGACAGCCCATGTCCTAGGCTAGCACTCATCAACAACAAACATGGCTTTCCACTTAAAACGGGCAAGTTTAAGAGCGCGCTGCAGCCGGCCAACGTTAACAAGTTTCCCCGCACACACTTCGAAAAGACTCAAACGCACACAGGGCCCTATTTTAACGATCTGAAACGCAAGTGTCAAAGCGCGAAGCGAAAGTAACTTTGTGGGCGGGTCTCGGCGCTGTTGCTATTTTCCCGGCGGGATAAATGGCTCTTGCGCCCGACGCAAATCTAAAATGGGTTGGTCTGAAGTAGCTTCATTATTCATAGGTGTGGTTTGGGCGTAACGTGAATAAACCAATCCCAGCGTCATCCAACATTCCCTTTAAAAGCAGGTGCGCAAGTTCCATTATGGATTGCTATTATTATGGCGTATTTACCAGGCGCACGCCAGGAGCGGTTCACAGCCGAGGACACTGATGTGCTTGTAAGAGCAGTGAAAGACAGAGAAGTGAAGTTGTAATGTTGTACATTATGGTAAAGGTGATTTCACAGTCTTTTTTTTTTCAGTCTTTCAGTTTTTTCAGTCGATTTTTTTTCCTGGTTCTTGACGGACAAACCAATTTGTCAGATGTCCTTATATACATATATGTCTTGCCACTATTGGGCAAACAGGTCTTATCCTTAATTATTACAATTAGCCTGAATCATTTGTAAGCTAGATTTATGCCTATTTTTTCACATCTTCGTGGCACACCACAATGATTTCCGTCATCTCATGTGTTAATATTTTTTTAGTGTAACAATTTATGATTTGCAAAAATAACTGTTGCATCTGTGTAGGTTACATGAGCAAAGTGTATGCGCGTTGTGCACGCTATACATTATGGTCAAGCATGCGCCCTTAAAATAGCATAATGAACAACGCGCAACGCGCCACTGACTTTAGACTAGGTTTTTTCTGGTCAGTGGCGCAATTGTTTAATGGAACAGCAAAATAGCACCAGGGATTGTTTGCGCCGGAACACGCCTCCTTTTTTGCGCTGAACCGCCCAGGTAGCGCAAGTTCATTCACTAGTTTAGCGACGTGCTTCTGTGGAGGGAAAAGCGCGCTTTGCGCGGGTGCAAAATAGGAATGACACATGCGTCAGTGTACAAAGTCAATTGCGCTGGGTGCAAGATAGGGCCCACTGAGTGAAAGAAGGGATTTTTTTCGATCGGGTAGTGTACAAGTGTTTTCAAACATTTCAGCCGTTTCTAATTTTAATTTGCTGTGAACATGTTTAGCTAAAAAAAAAACTGCCAGTTTAGCGTTTATTGTTGTTGCGGCAGTTAAAAAGAGAAATTTCACAATTCTGGCTAAACTTTTGTTGTTTTAATAATTTATTTATTTTAATTTGATTTATTGGTCACTCAAGGTTACTTCATTTAACTGTGGCTTGTGTTTTTTTTTATATATGAAGAGTTCAGACGCTTCAGATGCACTGAGTGAATGCTCTCCGCATATAGTATACGCTCATAAAATACTTTCACTTCAAACCCACTAAATCCCAGCCTCAGCCCAGTCAGAAGTACTGGTACTTGGGTAGAAAGTTAGAAACCTATACATAGAAACCTGTCAAAAATGCTTATTGTAAAGCAAGATGTCAGACGGACTTGGGCTTTAGCATCTGAAGTCTTCATATGTTCTCCTGCACTTTGGCATTTTGCGCACATTTATTATGCTCCCTGTGACTTGATTTCGTTTTTATCTATTTTTTTTATTATTATTAATGTATATTCTGTTCTAATTTAATTCTGTAAATTAATGCTTTTTATTGTTTTTCTCGATGTTGCGCTGCACTGCTGGCACAGCAATTTTGCCGATTTAATTTAATTTAGCAAAATGTGAAATGCAAATCCTGTCTGCAGTCGGTGTGTTCTTTTCCTCTCTAGGCAGGTATTTTGTTTAGGTTTATTTATCAAAATGTTCGTTTATATTAGGGCTGGGCAAATTAATGCGTTAACGCGGGCGATACATTTTTTCAGCTTAACGCAATTAAAATATTTAACGCAAATAACGCAGCGTCCGTTTTTATATCCATTTTTGCTTAGCGTTACATGATCATCACGCTCTTATTCATGTAAATGCTTCCAAGCGCGAAAAGACACAAGCGAACGTGCTGTATGCCAATGTCCTGTGTGTGTGTGTGTGTGTGTGTGTGTGTGTGTGTCCTGTCTGTGTGGATGCGTCTCATGTCAGCCAATCAAGGGACACACACACACACACACACACACTCGACGCATAGATAGACTCGCGTCAGTTTCCTGCTCACATCCAGTTCTCTTTTGCTCTTGAACAAACAATAACACAGAGGATTTTGAGTATTCTCATATTAGAGTCTTAAATTAGTTAAATAACGTCTTAAATGAACTTAAAGAGTTGTGAGGAAATGAGATCCGCGGCTGTTCTTAAAGTGACAGTAGCACTGATGATGATGTCATTAATGTTCATCAAAGAACAACGGGAACAGAGACAATTTTAGCTTTAATGATGATTCATCTATATTTCATTTATTATTTATGCAGTTAAGAAAGATAACTATTACATTTCTGTATATGTCTAACAGGGAAGGCCATGGGTAAATATAACATTTATTATTTTGGGTTTATGTAAAGATTGTTTTAAGTTCACTTAAATTAAAAGTAGTTTTTTTTAAAGCCTAATAAATGTTGAAATTGGGAGCTTTCAGTTATACTGTAATGTAACGTCATTAATGTTTCATAGAGACATCAGTGAGACTGGCCTTCATTCATAAAAACATGACAATACAACACATATTTAAAATATGCTGTCTTTAAATTGTTTATACATTCATTTGGAGAGTAACTGAAATTATTACCATATCAAAATATTAAAAACGTAAAATATTAAAAACTTGCGATTAATTACAGAAAAAAAGTGCGATTAATTCGTTACTTTTTTTTAATCGATGCCCAGCACTAGTTTATATATTTGTGTGATGTTCTGTATTTCGATCGCGGCTTTAAAATGTTACGAGAAAACGTTTTACGAATGTTTATCCACCACATTACCTTTTATTTAAACCTAAATAAGAAAGCCATTGTCAGTTCGTCTGTCAGTTTGCAGGCAGATTTGGTCGCTTTATTAAAAGGTGTCGCTGTGTGGAGTGTGTAAAAGAAAATAAAAATAGTTGTAACCTCCTGCTGACTGTCGTGCCCCTCCCAACCCATTCACACACACACACACAGATGATTCGACTATCGGTCGACTATAGAAAGATTCGACAATTCTGATTCGAATGTGTAGATCATTAGTCGGGGACAAAAAAACACACAAAACTGGTTTCCTAATTATTAAAGGGTTAGTTCACCCAAAAATGTAAATTCTGTCATTAATTCCTCACCGTCATGTGGTTGGACACCCGTCAGACCTCCGTTCATCTTCAGACACAAATGAAGATATTTTAGTGTAAAGCTGATGCTGAGAAAGGCTTCAGATAGGCCTCCATTGGCATTCAGTACACTTATACTCCCAAGACCGATAAAAGGCACTAAAAACGTCGTTACAAAGTCCATCTCACCACAGTGGCTCTACAATAATCTTACGATGCGACGACAATAGTTTTTGTGCGCAAAAAAAAATCAAAATAACACCTTTATCCAACTTGTTATTGCCTTCCGCGTGTGCCTCCACGACGCATGCGCGAGAATATGACGTAGCGCCGGTGTTCGGGAATCCATGAAATGCAAACTTTAACCCCATTTTGAGAACTACGCCGAGACCTAAAGCACGATCAATGTAGAATTCAACAGCTGAGATACGCGCGTCTTCCTCTGCTTGTAAACAAATCTCTTCTGGGTCATGTGTCCGAACGCCGGATCTACGTCCTATTCTCGCGCATGCGTCGTGGAGGCACACGCGGAAGGCAATAACAAGCTGGATAAAGGTGTTATTTTGATTTTTTTTGCGCACAAAAACTATTGTCGTCGCATCATAAGATTATTGTAGAGTCACTGTGGTGAGATGGACTTTGTAACGATGTTTTGAGTGCCTTTTATCGGTCTTGGGAGTATAAAGGCCTGTACACACCGGGACGAATATCGCGCGCGCTTATCGCCAGCGTTTTTCGTGCCGTTTTTCGTGCCGTTTTTCGGCGCGTCTTGAGTGTTCACACCCAAGCGATTTTCACTGGCGCTGCGCCGAGTGAACGTGCACATTCAGTCGATGCGCTCCCGGTACACAAGATGGTGCTGCGGCACTTTAAGCCTCTGACACTCGCTTGTCACACAGAAGGAGAAGAGAGACAGTATTTACGTGCTTGCCAAAACCACAGACATATTATGTATATGGACAAAACCATTCACACACTTTTTGCTAACTGGCAAGCAGCATTAGCAGCTCATTTTCTTCTTTGTCTACTTACTACTTCTTCGTCGTATCAATGTGTGCTCGGCAAGAGCGTTTTGTGCTTGAGCGCCACCAAGTCGTGTTTTACTGTCACTTCAGCAGCTCCAGGCACGTGAACAAAAGCGCCGATCTCATTGGTCGGACAGTTTTTTACGCGCCGCGTCAAAATAAAAAAACGAACCCGAGGCGTTTTTTTAAAAATGACGCTTTTACGCCTGGCGTTTTGCGCGTCGGTGTGAACACTCACATTGGCGCCCATTGTTTAGTCCCGAGGCATTAAACGTCGGCGATAAACGCGTGCGAAAATCGTCCCGGTGTGA
>NC_137117.1:4791502-4796502 GCF_949357685.1 Gobio gobio | reverse complement strand
GCTCGGCCTTCAACATCCCCGACCCCCAGTACTGCATCTGGCCCACAGCGGAGGCACCAAACGCGGCGTGAGATTAAGCAGAAGGGGGGTAAGCGTGAGGGTATCTGGGCTAGGCTAGCCAGCTTTCCCCACAATAAACTGGATTACATTCGATTACTGCTGTTGTGTCTTTGTTTGCGCTGTGTAACGTTACTCAATGCGCGTCACTGACGCTATTCATATGATTGGAACATATCTAGAAATAATGCTTTAATCAAACTTACTAACTCGTTCATCTCGCTGTAATGGTACATTGCATGTGTTACAAAGTTGGTAGAATAATGATGAAGACGGACTCGGTGTGACTGGGACTCGTGTTTATTCAGAACTCTCAGATACAAACACAATAAACTCGCGCTGACTGACAGCGCTCTCATAACTCAGTAGTTACTATAAATAACTTTGTTAGCAATCGCTCCGTCTCCGTGATGTCCGGTTCGCGAACGAATCATTCTTTTGAATCGGTTCTTTTTAGTGAACCGAACCAGTTCACCAAATCGGACTGAATCGTTCTAAACGGTTCGCGTCTCGAGTCAGCGCTGATCCATAATTTACTAACTTTCTGACATGAGTGACAGTCCCTCTGCCTAGAAATAAACTAATAACCTGAAGTATATTCTAGTAACTACAACAGTTCACCCTGAACTGAGACATGCTGACAGAACTGATGTGAAGTGAACACAGGTCCATCTGTCTCTGGCAGACTCGTGCCTGCTCGTGCCTCATTAAACCACGCCCCCTCCGCTCATTTAAAATGCAAAGATGTCAGCCAATCACAACAGTGGGCGTTTTTCCTGAAGTCTCACAGCAGACACGCCTCTTGAAGCAGGGCAGTCAGCCACAGGGCAAACAGCAGTATAGAAAAAATGCCTTTTATTTCTAAATTATGACATTTTATGATGTAAAAATCATACTAACAATATAAGTACACCTCAGGAAACACTATAAAATAATAGAAAAATGCCATGCCATGGGACCTTTAAAGCTGCTGTTGATGTTTGCAATATCTGAGCGGAAGGCAAACATTGACGGTTATTTTCGTCAGTTACGGCTCGTTAGATCTAGCCTTCTGCCTTCTTTAAATCACACACAGATAAAGTAGTGTGTAAGATTACATTTATTTGAATGGATGGATTATAGCATTTATTTGGATTCATTATTCAAATAAAAGAGATTTGTACCCGCTTGAGTGCGTCTGTTCAGCGTCTCTCTTAACGAAGATGTGCGCTTATTACTGAAAAATAGCGATGTAACCAGAAATATAATGTTGTGATCCAGTAGCTTAGCTATTAAAGTAAATAACGGCGTTAATAACAAGTTTCTGAGTGTGACGTGTGTGTGTGTGCGCGCTTCAATACATGCACACTTTTACGTAATTCCGTTTAAAATCATTCCGATTGAGCGATTCTGTGGACAGTTCACACGAGACGTTCTCTAAACTAGGGCTGTACGATTAATCGAAAAATACCCGAAACCGACATTCAGAACCTCTAACCGACGTATTTTTCCCATGTGGGTTATTTGGGTTTTCACGTGACTCCGCCCCGTCAGTCACATCAAGTGTAGTTTGCAGACTCACAGAGAAGCAGGAGCAGTTGTCTGTGTTTATAGATGCACACAATCACTATAGCAACCGCATGTTTTACACAGTTTATACAGGTCAGTTAATCGCCGTTCTTATAGCCTACGCGCTGACACACACACACACCAGGGTTTCCGTTGTCCGGTAATTACCCGGGAAAAAAATTAAATGTCCGACAAAATTAAATATTTTCGGTCAAATTGTCAGATTAAAACTGCCTAATAATGCGTTGGGGAAAGTTACTTTGAAAAGTAATGCATTACAATATTGCGTTACTCCCTTAAAAAGTAACTAATTGAGTTACTTAGTTACTTTTTAAGAAAAGTAATGCGTTACGTTACTTTTGCGTTACTTTTTCTCACCTGGGCTGGGCTTGTTTTTTTGTTTTGTTTTTTAATAGCAAAAAAAGTTATATTTTTGTGCAAATGTAAAGACCTCTTCATACCACAATTGAAATAATCAGCCTCAGGCTGAGGTAAAGATGTGCTGCCATTCTGGATAATGGAAGAGTAGAACGCAGGAGCAAAAAAGTTTTACCAATAAAAACAAAAAATCTAGTAATATTTGCTCATGGTTTAACTGAATCATCGAAGGTAAGTAGCAAGACATTGGTCAATAAAGGTAGATTAAATGTATAAAAATATTTTTTTTATTTAACATTTATATATTTGAGGTTTGCATAGTACTCTTATTTCGCATTTGACTGATTTTATTCATTTTGAGGAGAACAGAATCTTTATTGTGCAAGTGAGATGAATAAATGCTCACATTTAGTCTAGAACTACAATAACCATCATGTTCACACACACACACACACACACACACACACACCTATGTTTCTCAACATGGGGGCAGGAGAGCTGTCAGTCAAATAAATGTGAAAATGTAACTTGAGTTACTTTTTTCAAAAAGTAACTCAGATATTTTGTTGTAAATTTGAAAAGTAATGCGTTACTTTACTAGTTACTTGGAAAAAGTAATATTATTACGTAACTCAAGTTACTTGTAATGCGTTTCCCCCAACACTGGCCCCGCCCCCCTAACACAATCTGAATCGACCGTTTTTAAACAACATCGCATGTTGCATTTCAAATAAAGCGCACGTACGCCACACACACACAAAGGCAGGACGACGCAACGGATTCACAAGAGGGTCGAATAATTTGAGAATGTCATTTGTTTGTTCAAGTTCATTTGACAAGGAGTCATTTCACACGGTGGCCAATTTAAATGTAACCAACTAAATGAGACATACTGAGTTTATAATTAAATTTGCTTGAGTAAAAACAATGCTATATTCGGATATTTTATGTGGGGAAGGGGGGTTGGTTTGTTAAATTATGAAATGTGAAACCATGGTAAAAAAAATTGGTTGATTGACGCCAATCGGACGTTCATGTTTTTTTTTCGTCCATTTGAAAGTTAGGCTAATAAACATGTTGCATATACGGCCTGATTATGTCATTTTTTTTAAGTTACATAAACTGCTTTCAGTTTTCCTCAACTTGAATAATTAAGAGGCGATATTTGACCAACATATCATCAAAATGTCCGGAAAACGAAACCTCTATTTTTTTCTAGCGGAAACTCTGACACACACACACACACACAGACAGAGAGAGACGGCGCGCGCAAGCCCCGAAGCCGCTTTCACTTTCGTGCTCATAAAGTTTGTCAAGTACATGCGTTTAAAGGCTTGCCAGTTTCAACATTTAAAGCGATTGTGCACTATTCAAAAACAACAATACGGAAAACTTCTACGTTCAGGGCTCTGCTTTTTTCAGTGACACAGAGCCGAGTCGCGTCTCTGAAAACACGCGCGCGCCCTGAAGGCAGATCTTTCACCTGCGTCCTCACAAAGCTGTCATTTGTATGTGGTTTAAGCCCTGCCAGTTTGAACATTAAAGCGAGTTTCGGCCATCAGATGTGTGTTATGTTGAACTAATGCCTGATATATTGTGACAAACGAACACTCAGATCTAGCTCGCACATCACGTGAAGATCGCGCGCAGAGAGCAGCAGAAACTCAGTGTCAACGCTGTCCTGTGACTAAAGTAAAGTCACTAAAGTAGCTTAGAAACTCAACCGTTATAGGCATATATTTTAATACCTTTGAAGTACAAACCACAGCTTCATAATGAATAGAGACGGAATGAGTAATTCACACACAATCTCTCTCTCATTAATGCGTTCAGATAAATGTAATGTAGGCCTATGTGCTAATGAATCTGTATCTGATGTACAACAAACAGAAATCTGCCCCATAGACAATAACTGCTGAAAGTCAACCGTTTCCTTCAAGTGTTTTAAAATCACAAAGAAATAAACGTTTTCATTAGAAAAAAAAATCCACCTTTAATAGTAGAAAATATTTACAGTAAAAACCTTATCAGTGAACTTACTCAAAAACCTTATGAGGGCAAAAAAAAAAAAAGAAGCAAAATAATCGTTCATTAATCGTAATCGAGGTCAGATGTTCAATTAATCGAGGTTTTTATTTTTGGTCAAATCGTTACAGCCCTACTCTAAACCCATCTGGTGTTGCTGTAAGAAACAAACACTTCAGAAAATGAACTTTCCTCTAGTCAATATTATAACATTATATTTGTATTCCGATTGAGGTGTTTATGGAGCATTTTATTCGGGTTTGGACTTTTAAACCGATTACAGCGCTCCGTCTAAACACACCTGACATGAAAACAGCGCAATATTAATATAGAACGAGGATTCATCTTGTGCATTAAACCGATTTTAGCTGCAATAACCAATTCAACTTTATTCCATATATTTTTTTCTATATCGTCATAAATATCGTTATCGCAAATATTCTTGAAATATCGTGATATAATTTTGAGGCTATATCGCCCACCTCTACTGAATGGCCACACAGGCGTCTGCTAACGCTAGCAATCAACGCCCAGTTTAACATCTGACCCTGTGTCCATTCCCTCTGACACACACACACACACACACACACAGCAGAGGAAGAGCTCGGGAGGAGCGGGAAACGTCCCAGCATTCCCTCTGTCTCTCTCTCCTATTGTTTCCAGGGAAAACACAATCATACCCAGGAGGCAGTGCAGAGCCAAAAAAGTGATCGAGTGACATTTTCATTTATTACACACACACACACACACACACACACACACACACACACACACACACACACACACACACACACACACACACACACACTCACAGGAGGGCTGGCAGAGTTCCTGCTCATTCCTGAGTGTCCATGGAGCGGAACGGCAAAATTACAGCTCACACTGGACACACACACTCTCTCACACACACACACACACACACTCCTCTAATCAACTCATCGCTAATTACAGAGTGAGACTGACAGAATGAGAGAGGGAACTTGAGGAAGATC
>NC_137117.1:4771502-4776502 GCF_949357685.1 Gobio gobio | reverse complement strand
AATTATGAGGTAAAAAAATCTGAATTATGGCAAAAAGTCATTATGACACAGTTGATCATAATTTCGACTTTATGTCATAATTGCGGCTTTTTATGTCATAATTTCGACTTTTGTATCATAATTTCGACTTTTGTATCATAATTTCGACTTTTATGTCATAATTTCGGCCTTTTATGTGATAATTTCGACTTTTGTATCATAATTTCGACTTTTGTATCATAATTTCGACTTTTATGTGATAATTTCGATTTTTTTAAATCATAATTTCGGCTTTTTATGTTATCATTTCGACTTTTGTATCATAATTTCGACTTTAATGTCATAATTTCGTTTTTTTATGTCATAATTTCGACTTTTGTGTAATAATTTCGACTTTTATGTCATCATTTTGGGTTTTATGTCATAATTTTGGCTTTTTATGTCATCATTTCGACTTTTATGTCATATTATGAATGATTTACAAAACATTTTTCTTATGTGGCGGAAACGGGTTTCCATATTTAACGTAAAAGACCGTGAATTGAGTGTTTGACAAGAAAGACTTTCTCTCTCTCTCTCTGTGAGTGTGTGTGTTTATGACTGTGTTTCTCACGCTGTGATCGAGGTGTGAATCGCCTCACGCACTCCCGCGAGCTTTTTCACGCTTCGCGTGCTATTGTTCGCGCGCGTTAAAGCGCCATTATAGCTCGCGCACACCGGGGAGATGAGAGACAGTACCGGAGGTGACGGTAACACGAGAAACACACACACACACACACACACACACACACACACACAGGCTGCTTTGAGAAATATGATGAGAACACACTATTACACAACAATTACCATGGTAACCATGGTTCATACCAAAATAACAGTCAGAGAAAATTTAATTAAATAGAAAACACACGGAAACTCTTCATAGAGAGAGAGAGAGAGAGAGAGAGAGAGAGAGAGAGAGAGAGAGAGAGAGAGAGAGAGAGAGAGAGAGAGAGTATGAATGGGCCGTTGTCTTTAATGTGTCTGTGTGTAAAGTGAGTTTCACTGGTGTGTAATGTTGTATTGTGTGAAGTGTTACTGCAGTCACTCCCTATTTCATACAGTGTGTGTGTGTGTGTGTGTGTGTGTGTGTGTGTGTGTGTGTGTGTGTGTGTGTGTGTGTGTGTGTGTGTGTGTGTGTGTGTGTGTGTGTGTGTGTGTGTGAAACTAAAGGACTCTTGACCATCACAGCTCATGTTACTGTGAGCAGATCACACACTCTCAGCTGATCTCAGATCAGACACAGAAACGTCACGTCCCTCAGAGAGCAAGTCTCTTCTCAGTGTGTGTGTGTGTGTGTGTGTGTGTGTGTGTGTGTGTGTGTGTGTGTGTGTGTGTGTGTGTGTGTGTGTGTGATGGGTAGGTTTAGGTTTAGGGGCAGTGTAAGGGGATAGAAAATACGGTTTGTACGGTATAAAAACCATTACGCCTATGGAATGTCCTCACATTTCACAAAAACAAACGTGCGTGTGTGTGTGAGTGTTGATGTAAGAATGTTAATTCTGCCTCTGTTTCCTCTGTAAAGACTCAGGACAGGTTTCAGCAGATGTTGAAGGTTACAGAACTCTGACTCTGCCGGCGTGTTCGAGCAGAATCATGAATGAAGGACACACACACACACACACACACACACACACACACACACACACACACACACCTGTGAGGTGTTAAAGAGGCTGTAAAACATCAGGCATCTGCTGAGCTTCTGTTTCATCAGCCGAACCTCAGCGATCTCCTGCAGAAACACATTCAGATCCTGGACTTCGCAAATAGTTATTAACTCTGGTGTGCCCCAGGGTTCGCTGTTGGGTCCACAAAAACATAATATATTTTTATGCATATGTGCTTAAAGGCCTGAAATTTTTTTGTGTGTGTGTTTCCATACCTAATGCTAGAAAAGTCACCAAGTTTCATATTATTCTAATGTTTATTTATTATTGTAGTGAACCCTCTGGTGCTCTTCGGTCATTTCTGTTTTGAAATGTGTTAAATCACAGCTTCATCAGAATAATATGAAACTTGGTGACTTTTCTAGCATTAGGTATGTAAACACACACACAAAAAAATTTCAGGCCTTTAAGCACATATGCATAAAAATATATTATGTTGTATTTAGCAAGCATGTGGAAACCTTAGAAAACTTAGGAAACCAAAAGTAATTTATAAAAGATCATATAAGAGATTCAGTAAAGAATCATTTTGTCCAATTAATGTATGTTAGATTGATGTTTATAAGGAAGATCATCCTGATTCTACTTGTTTGAAGTTTTCTTAGCAATACATTTTTTTTTTAAATTAAACCACACTTTTGAAGTGTATGTTTTACTTAGAAATATTTAAGTAAATAAAACAATAGATATTGTGTAGATACCATATCAACAATAGACAGTGACGGTAACATTCAATGGATCGTTTATGAGTATGAATGTGTCATTTTGAGCAGAAAATGGACTCCAAATGTCACAATAAATATTGAAGAACATATAAAATAGTTAACCCTTTAAGACCTAAGGGTATTTTTACAATTAATTTTCCGCCTGGTGTTATTTACTAAAAAAGCTTGTAAAACATCAACCCTGTTGTGCACAGACAATTGACACACCTCTTTTTTTTCAAGACAAGCTGCACTGTCAGTATTTTTGTGTTGCATCGATGTCACCTGAATGTAAAATAAGTTATGGGACCATAAAGACAAATGAAAACATAAAACGGAAATTGAATCACTCAAATATTTATTGAAAACACACACAAATAAATAAAAGCTAAGCATATTTCCTCTGGAAAACAGTTTGTTCAAGTCTTTGGAGTCCTGGAACTCAGGAATAAACATGATAACTTATACAGAACCAAAACTATTTACATTTTTCCAAAAAAAGTCCAGGCGCTTTTGGCCTCTTTGGATTTTGGATATTTACTGGTGCCAAGCCTCAAAACAGTTCCTATCAGGAACTTCTCCTCAAACTTTCTTCTCAAACTTTTTCCTCAAACTTTCTCCACAAAACTGCAGCGCGTCTCTCTCTCTCTCTCCTCAACACTAGCCGTGCGTCTCTCTCTCTCTCCACAATAACAGAGCTGTGGTTCATGCGTAATGACGCACACCAACGTGGATGACGGATCAGCCTGTCATTGGTCAAACCCTCATCCAAAATGGCAGCTAGCATCGCGCTAGCGGCAAAAATGACGGAAAATTTATAAATTATGGACATCAAGTGGATATATCTTGGATGTAAGCGTTTTGATTTATTGCTGAACAACTCCAAAAAGATGCACATGTTCCAGGCTGGATAGAAAACCTTCTGTAAAGGCTACAAAGACACCAAAGACACCCCCGTGATGGCTAGCTCGTTAGCTTTCTGCTGAAAAAAACGGTAAGAAAATCGATAAAAGTTTCATGAAATAATATAGATATTTATCGGAGGTGCCGTGTGACGTCGTGGGCGATGCCGTCGGGCTCTGAGGGTTAACCCATCAAAGCCAGTTTTTATTAAATGCTGAGGCTCTTACTACCAGCTGGCACATTGTATGAGTAAACTATTTTATTTTTATTTCACTTTTATATCATTTTTGTATGCATTGACCAGCCGCCACTGGGTTATAGCCATTTTCATGACATTTGTTCCACTTACAGCGCCACCAAGTGGCCAATCGTCACAATTTTTGTCATGTGACCGACGTTTGAGCTCATAGACATGTGACCCGAGTTTAGCGTAAATATCTCATTCCCTTCACAGTCATTTTAGTAAAAGTTGCCCCCGACACGTTGAACATTTTGGGTCCCCTCAGCGACCATGAATCACAAAATCTACATTTTTTTCATAATTGTTGATAGTCTCTCTCCAAAGAACATTTCTACAGTGGTTTGGTTCCGATCAGGGTACAAACGTGGGAGTAATTCGCAAAAGTAGGTTTTTCAAAAAGCCCAAAATTTCTCGAAATTGGCGCCTGCAGGACGAGCCAATCCTAGGCGTCCATTTTGTCCGTCTTGAGCCAAGGATTCCAACGATATAAGACACTTGAGTCATATGTGAGACACTTATGAGCCATTTCATATGAATTTCTGCGCGGAAACAACAGGAAAACATATTGTCCATTTTACTTAATCATATTAGTTGCGATCTATGCTTTCTCTTCTTAACATGATTTCTTTGCTTTCGATTAAAGTAATTCTCTAAAATGTGCAGTCTACTAGATTACATTATTTGGGGTGAATGTGAACCAATTAAGCACTGGAAAATGATTTTTGCTGAAACTGTAGTTCCCAGAATGCTTTGCTGGAGACTTGACGAGTAGAGTCAAATTCTTGAAATTAAGTGTTATTTTATGTGCTTTTGGGCAAAATTAGAAAAGGGGGAGACTTTATATTGTTTATTAGTGTTTAATGTTTAATTATGCTTGAATTATTGCAAAGTTTATCGATTATGAAACCAATTCAATTCAGTTCAATTTGATTCAATTCAGTTCAATTTGATTCAATTCAACTCGATTCAATTCAATTCAGTTCAATTTGATTCAATTCAGTTCAATAACAGTGTCAATGTTGCAAAGTTCATCAATTATGAAACCAATTCAATTCAGTTCAATTTGATTCTATTCAGTTCAATTTGATTCAATTCAGTTCAATTTGATTCAATTCAGTTCAACTTGATTCAATTCAGTTTAATTTGATTCAATTCAGTTCAATAACAGTGTCAATGTTGCAAAGTTCATCAATTATGAAACCAATTCAATTCAGTTCAATTTGATTCAATTCAGTTCAATTTGATTCAATTCAGTTCAATTTGATTCAATTCAGTTCAATTTGATTCAATTCAGTTCAATGACAGTGTCAATGTTGCAAAGTTCATCAATTATGAAACCAATTCAATTTGATTCAATTCAGTTCAATTTGATTCAATTCAGTTCAACTTGATTCAATTCAGTTCAACTTGATTCAATTCAGTTCAATAACAGTGTCAATGTTGCAAAGTTCATCAATTATGAAA
>NC_137117.1:4754002-4761502 GCF_949357685.1 Gobio gobio | reverse complement strand
GTTATTGAACTGAATTGAATCAAATTGAACTGAACTGAATTTGTTTCAAAATTGATGAACTTTGTAACATTGACACTGTTATTGAACTGAACTGAATCAAATTGAACTGAATTGAATGTGTTTCATAATTGATGAACTTTGTAACTTTGACACTGTTATTAATCTGAATTGAATCAAATTGAACTGAATTGAATCAAATTGAACTGAATTGAATCAAATTGAACTGAATTGAATTGGTTCATAATTGATGAACTTTGTAACATTGACACTGTTATTGAACTGAATTGAATCAAATTGAACTGAATTGAACTGGTTTCATAATTGATGAACTTTGCAACATTGACACTGTTATTGAACTGAATTGAATCAAATTGAACTGAATTGAATGTGTTTCATAATTGATGAACTTTACAACATTGACACTGTTATTTAACTGAATTGAATCAAATTGAACTGAATTGAATGTGTTTCATAATTGATGAACTTTGTAACTTTGACACTGTTATTAATCTGAATTGAATCAAATTGAACTGAATTGAATCAAATTGAACTGAATTGAATCAAATTGAACTGAATTGAATTGGTTCATAATTGATGAACTTTGTAACATTGACACTGTTATTGAACTGAATTGAATCAAATTGAACTGAATTGAACTGGTTTCATAATTGATGAACTTTGCAACATTGACACTGTTATTGAACTGAATTGAATCAAATTGAACTGAATTGAATTGGTTTCATAATTGATGAACTTTGTAACATTGACACTGTTATTAATCTGAATTGAATCAAATTGAACTGATTTGAAACAAATTGAACTGAATTGAATCAAATTGAACTGAATTGAATTGGTTTCATAATTGATGAACTTTGTAACTTTGACACTGTTATTGAACTGAATTGAATCAAATAAATTGAACTGAATTTAACTGAATTGAATGTGTTTCATAATTGATGAACTTTGTAACATTGACACTGTTATTGAACTGAATTGAATCAAATAAATTGAACTGAATTGAATCAAATTGAACTGAATTGAATCAAATTGAACTGAATTGAATGGGCTTCATAATTGATGAACTTTGTAACTTTGACACTGTTATTGAACTGAATTGAATCAAATAAATTGAACTGAATTGAATCAAATTGAACTGAATTGAATGTGTTTCATAATTGATGAACTTTGTAACTTTGACACTGTTATTGAACTGAATTTAATCAAATTGAACTGAATTGAATCAAATTGAACTGAATTGAATTGGTTCATAATTGATGAACTTTGTAACATTGACACTGTTATTGAACTGAATTGAATCAAATTGAACTGAACTGAATTTGTTTCAAAATTGATGAACTTTGTAACATTGACACTGTTATTGAACTGAATTGAATCAAATTGAACTGAATTGAATCAAATAAATTGAACTGAATTGAATTTGTTTCATAATTGATGAACCTTGCAACATTGACACTGTTATTGAACTGAACTGAATCAAATTGAACTGAATTGAATTGGTTTCATAATTGATGAACTTTGCAACATTGACACTGTTATTGAACTGAACTGAATCAAATTGAACTGAATTGAATTGGTTTCATAATTGATGAACTTTGCAACATTGACACTGTTATTGAACTGAATTGAATCAAATTGAACTGAACTGAATTTGTTTCAAAATTGATGAACTTTGTAACTTTGACACTGTTATTAATCTGAATTGAATCAAATTGAACTGAATTGAATTGGTTTCATAATTGATGAACTTTGCAACATTGACACTGTTATTAATCTGAATTGAATCAAATTGAACTGAACTTGTTTCATAATTGATGAACTTTGTAACATTGACACTGTTATTGAACTGAATTGAATCAAATAAATTGAGCTGAATTGAATTTGTTTCATAATTGATGAACTTTGCAACATTGACACTGTTATTGAACTGAACTGAATCAAATTGAACTGAATTGAATGGGTTTCATAATTGATGAACTTTGTAACATTGACACTGTTATTAATCTGAATTGAATCAAATTGAACTGAACTGAATCAAATTGAACTGAATTGAATCAAATTGAACTGAATTGAATTGGTTTCATAATTGATGAACTTTGTAACTTTGACACTGTTATTGAACTGAATTGAATCAAATAAATTGAACTGAATTTAACTGAATTGAATGTGTTTCATAATTGATGAACTTTGTAACATTGACACTGTTATTGAACTGAATTGAATCAAATAAATTGAACTGAATTGAATCAAATTGAACTGAATTGAATCAAATTGAACTGAATTGAATGGGCTTCATAATTGATGAACTTTGTAACTTTGACACTGTTATTGAACTGAATTGAATCAAATAAATTGAACTGAATTGAATCAAATTGAACTAAATTGAATGTGTTTCATAATTGATGAACTTTGTAACTTTGACACTGTTATTGAACTGAATTGAATCAAATTGAACTGAATTGAATCAAATTGAACTGAATTGAATTGGTTCATAATTGATGAACTTTGTAACATTGACACTGTTATTGAACTGAATTGAATCAAATTGAACTGAACTGAATTTGTTTCAAAATTGATGAACTTTGTAACATTGACACTGTTATTGAACTGAATTGAATCAAATTGAACTGAATTGAATCAAATTGAACTGAATTGAATTGGTTTCATAATTGATGAACTTTGTAACATTGACACTGTTATTGAACTGAATTGAATCAAATAAATTGAACTGAATTGAATTTGTTTCATAATTGATGAACCTTGCAACATTGACACTGTTATTGAACTGAACTGAATCAAATTGAACTGAATTGAATTGGTTTCATAATTGATGAACTTTGCAACATTGACACTGTTATTGAACTGAACTGAATCAAATTGAACTGAATTGAATTGGTTTCATAATTGATGAACTTTGCAACATTGACACTGTTATTGAACTGAATTGAATCAAATTGAACTGAACTGAATTTGTTTCAAAATTGATGAACTTTGTAACTTTGACACTGTTATTAATCTGAATTGAATCAAATTGAACTGAATTGAATTGGTTTCATAATTGATGAACTTTGCAACATTGACACTGTTATTAATCTGAATTGAATCAAATTGAACTGAACTTGTTTCATAATTGATGAACTTTGTAACATTGACACTGTTATTGAACTGAATTGAATCAAATAAATTGAACTGAATTGAATTTGTTTCATAATTGATGAACTTTGCAACATTGACACTGTTATTGAACTGAACTGAATCAAATTGAACTGAATTGAATTGGTTTCATAATTGATGAACTTTGCAACATTGACACTGTTATTGAACTGAACTGAATCAAATTGAACTGAATTGAATTGGTTTCATAATTGATGAACTTTGCAACATTGACACTGTTATTGAACTGAATTGAATCAAATTGAACTGAACTGAATTTGTTTCAAAATTGATGAACTTTGTAACTTTGACACTGTTATTAATCTGAATTGAATCAAATTGAACTGAATTGAATTGGTTTCATAATTGATGAACTTTGCAACATTGACACTGTTATTAATCTGAATTGAATCAAATTGAACTGAACTTGTTTCATAATTGATGAACTTTGTAACATTGACACTGTTATTGAACTGAATTGAATCAAATAAATTGAACTGAATTGAATTTGTTTCATAATTGATGAACTTTGCAACATTGACACTGTTATTGAACTGAACTGAATCAAATTGAACTGAATTGAATTGGTTTCATAATTGATGAACTTTGTAACATTGACACTGTTATTGAACTGAACTGAATCAAATTGAACTGAACTGAATTTGTTTCAAAATTGATGAACTTTGTAACTTTGACACTGTTATTAATCTGAATTGAATCAAATTGAACTGAATTGAATTGGTTTCATAATTGATGAACTTTGCAACATTGACACTGTTATTAATCTGAATTGAATCAAATTGAACTGAACTGAATTTGTTTCAAAATTGATGAACTTTGTAACTTTGACACTGTTATTAATCTGAATTGAATCAAATTGAACTGAATTGAATTGGTTTCATAATTGATGAACTTTGCAACATTGACACTGTTATTAATCTGAATTGAATCAAATTGAACTGAAATTGTTTCATAATTGATGAACTTTGTAACATTGACACTGTTATTGAACTGAATTGAATCAAATAAATTGAACTGAATTGAATTTGTTTCATAATTGATGAACTTTGCAACATTGACACTGTTATTGAACTGAACTGAATCAAATTGAACTGAATTGAATTGGTTTCATAATTGATGAACTTTGTAACATTGACACTGTTATTGATCTGAATTGAATCAAATTGAACTGAACTGAATTTGTTTCAAAATTGATGAACTTTATAACATTGACACTGTTATTGAACTGAATTGAATCAAATTGAACTGAATTGAATGTGTTTAATAATTGATTAACTTTGCAACATTGACACTGTTATTGAACTGAATTGAATCAAATTGAACTGAATTGAATTGGTTTCATAATTGATGAACTTTGTAACATTGACACTGTTATTGAACTGAATTGAATCAAATTGAACTGAACTGAATTTGTTTCAAAATTGATGAACTTTGTAACATTGACACTGTTATTGAACTGAATTGAATCAAATTGAACTGAATTGAATCAAATTTAACTGAATTGAATGTGTTTCATAATTGATGAACTTTACAACATTGACACTGTTATTTAACTGAATTGAATCAAATTGAACTGAATTGAATGTGTTTCATAATTGATGAACTTTGTAACTTTGACACTGTTATTGAACTGAATTGAATCAAATTGAACTGAACTGAATTTGTTTCAAAATTGATGAACTTTGTAACTTTGACACTGTTATTAATCTGAATTGAATCAAATTGAACTGAATTGAATTTGTTTCAAAATTGATGAACTTTGTAACTTTGACACTGTTATTAATCTGAATTGAATCAAATTGAACTGAATTGAATTGGTTTCATAATTGATGAACTTTGCAACATTGACACTGTTATTAATCTGAATTGAATCAAATTGAACTGAACTGAATTTGTTTCAAAATTGATGAACTTTGTAACTTTGACACTGTTATTAATCTGAATTGAATCAAATTGAACTGAATTGAATTGGTTTCATAATTGATGAACTTTGCAACATTGACACTGTTATTAATCTGAATTGAATCAAATTGAACTGAACTTGTTTCATAATTGATGAACTTTGTAACATTGACACTGTTATTGAACTGAATTGAATCAAATAAATTGAACTGAATTGAATTTGTTTCATAATTGATGAACTTTGCAACATTGACACTGTTATTGAACTGAACTGAATCAAATTGAACTGAATTGAATTGGTTTCATAATTGATGAACTTTGTAACATTGACACTGTTATTGAACTGAATTGAATCAAATTGAACTGAATTGAATGTGTTTAATAATTGATGAACTTTATAACATTGACACTGTTATTGAACTGAATTGAATCAAATTGAACTGAATTGAATGTGTTTAATAATTGATTAACTTTGCAACATTGACACTGTTATTGAACTGAATTGAATCAAATTGAACTGAATTGAATTGGTTTCATAATTGATGAACTTTGTAACATTGACACTGTTATTGAACTGAATTGAATCAAATTGAACTGAACTGAATTTGTTTCAAAATTGATGAACTTTGTAACATTGACACTGTTATTGAACTGAATTGAATCAAATTGAACTGAATTGAATCAAATTTAACTGAATTGAATGTGTTTCATAATTGATGAACTTTACAACATTGACACTGTTATTTAACTGAATTGAATCAAATTGAACTGAATTGAATGTGTTTCATAATTGATGAACTTTGTAACTTTGACACTGTTATTGAACTGAATTGAATCAAATTGAACTGAACTGAATTTGTTTCAAAACTGATGAACTTTGTAACTTTGACACTGTTATTAATCTGAATTGAATAAAATTTAACTGAATTGAATCAAATTGAACTGAATTGAATCAAATTGAACTGAATTGAATTGGTTCATAATTGATGAACTTTGTAACATTGACACTGTTATTGAACTGAATTGAATCAAATTGAACTGAATTGAACTGGTTTCATAATTGATGAACTTTGCAACATTGACACTGTTATTGAACTGAATTGAATCAAATTGAACTGAATTTAATTGGTTTCATAATTGATGAACTTTGTAACATTGACACTGTTATTAATCTGAATTGAATCAAATTGAACTGAATTGAATCAAATTGAACTGAATTGAATCAAATTGAACTGAATTGAATGGGCTTCATAATTGATGAACTTTGTAACTTTGACACTGTTATTGAACTGAATTGAATCAAATAAATTGAACTGAATTTAACTGAATTGAATGTGTTTCATAATTGATGAACTTTGTAACATTGACACTGTTATTGAACTGAATTGAATCAAATAAATTGAACTGAATTGAATCAAATTGAACTGAATTGAATCAAATTGAACTGAATTGAATGGGTTTCATAATTGATGAACTTTGTAACTTTGACACTGTTATTGAACTGAATTGAATCAAATAAATTGAACTGAATTGAATCAAATTGAACTGAATTGAATGTGTTTCATAATTGATGAACTTTGTAACATTGACACTGTTATTGAACTGAATTGAATCAAATTGAACTGAACTGAATTTGTTTCATAATTGATGAACTTTGTAACATTGACACTGTTATTGAACTGAATTGAATCAAATTGAACTGAATTGAATCAAATTGAACTGAACTGAATTTGTTTCATAATTGATGAACTTTGTAACATTGACACTGTTATTGAACTGAATTGAATCAAATTGAACTGAATTGAATCAAATTGAACTGAATTGAATTGGTTCATAATTGATGAACTTTGTAACATTGACACTGTTATTGAACTGAATTGAATCAAATTGAACTGAACTGAATTTGTTTCATAATTGATGAACTTTGTAACATTGACACTGTTATTGAACTGAATTGAATCAAATTGAACTGAATTGAATCAAATTGAACTGAACTGAATTTGTTTCATAATTGATGAACTTTGTAACATTGACACTGTTATTGAACTGAATTGAATCAAATTGAACTGAACTGAATTTGTTTCATAATTGATGAACTTTGTAACATTGACACTGTTATTGAACTGAATTGAATCAAATTGAACTGAATTGAATTAAATTGAACTGAATTGAATCAAATTGAACTGAACTGAACTGAATTTGTTTCATAATTGATGAACTTTGTAACATTGACACTGTTATTGAACTGAATTGAATTAAATTGAACTGAATTGGGAAGTCTTACGCGGGACACAGGAGCCAAACTTGTCCGGGAACTCGGAGAGCAGATCGTCATTGACGCGGTCTTTGCTCGGCCCGAGGATAATGACTGGACGCGCGTAGTGCACTGCAGGACAGGAAATGACA
>NC_137117.1:4736502-4749002 GCF_949357685.1 Gobio gobio | reverse complement strand
CTAAGATGAAGGAGATGAAGATCCCCTCGCCATCCTCACCGCCCACGATATTAAAGCCCAGGCCGGTCGAGCCCCTGAGAATGACCACCCGCCGCGGCTCCCTGATGGACACCAGCACACACACTTACAGCACACACACTTACAGCACACCATACGATCCACGGGCAACACCAGCACACACACTTACAGCAAACAGTGGCGCAAAAAGCGGGTATGCGCAATATGCGGCGCATAGGAGCACTACATTTTTCAACTAAACATCGAAATAAATCTAATTAATAAACTAAATTAACCATATAAACTAAATTACTGATCTAATTATTGATCTAAAGCCCACACTGTCACTGTATGATAATTGAAAATGAACTGATGACATCAGCGTTTTTTCCAGAACGGCTGTACGGCTGAATAAAATTATGCTGCATTATTTTCCTGTTTAACACTGTAAAGCTGCTCTGAGACCATCTGCATTGTTAAAAGCGCTATATAAATAAAGTTGACTTGACTTGACTAGGGGGCGCCAAAGCGATGGTATGAAGATAAAAAAATGTGTTTCTGTATTTTCTATATGTAGCTGCTGTTGTGCGTTTCTACATAATTTCTGTATTTCCTCAATATTCTATAACATGTTAGAGGACTAACAGGCTAGAGTAGGCGCCCTCATAAGATCCTATAATAGAATTTTGGATAATAATGGAATATCGCGAGTGGGCCGGGCGGGCGTCCGATTGCGCACTAACACGTCAAAAGCGTCAATTTGACAGCAAAACGTGTGTCCTTGACGCGTGATTTACCACAAAAACGTGCGTTCTTATAAGGTGCGCTTTGGGGTCAAGGAAAACGCGCGTATCCGATGCGTGTTTTTATATCAAAGCGCACGTCCTCGATGCGTGATTTGCCATTTAAAAAACGCGCTTTATATGGTAAATCACGCGTCGAGGACGCGCGCTGAGTTGGACAAAACGCACGTTATTATTAACGTGTAAACAGGTAAACCAAACAGGCAGTGCAAACTTGTGTTTGAAGTATCCAAACAGACTAAAGAACGTGCTCTTTCCTTGGGGTTCTTAAATGTGCTTGCTCACTTTTTAGGGCACTCCTCTTATAAAGTAAAGTTATCAGTATCAACAAAATCCATCTTACCATTTATCAAAATCCACTTACACTGTAATTACAATTGCCTAAATAATGTCATGAGATTTTTTGATTTAGGTTCTAAATATAATATTTTAATTATAGAAATATGAAATTATTCCATGCCTATGAAACTATAAAACTGCCAGTATATTTGGCGGCGTAATGGATTCTAGAATCATCAACTAATTCGTTCTAACCGACTGTTCAAAAACGGTGAATTATTCGAGAACGAAACCTATACTTTGTTGGGAAAATAGAGCAAAACTGTAAGAAATTACCTCTTTTTGTTTATTGTACTGTTGTATGAAATGAATATGGCATTTTGCAATCGTGCTGATATCGGCTACTCTGGAAAATAGCTCTCTTGCTCGTATGATATTGCTTACCTCATAATCTCCTCTTTAATTACTCTCAAACGAATGTTTATTTTTATGTTTGTTATTAGCCTATTTTTAATGAAAACACAACAACAATACAATAGTACAGTAAAAAACTCACGTATATTAAACTTTTGTTAAAAATCGAATAAGACAGATGACATAAAATAGATAGGCTACCCGAATTATAACAAATAAATAAAAGATATTTGGAAATTCCCCTGTAAAACGGGGAACCCTCAGTTTGTGTGTTTTTTTGCTATTAACAAAAGTGATCTTTCGCTTGTGCCTCCGCTATCGTCCTGTCAATCATCTCGCTCGCGCCTATGATTACAGTAACAGTAAAAATTTAATTCACCATCATCGGTTCCCATCCTCAGTCAATCTGCATGACAGTTTTTTCAATGACCATCTACACTAGATTAATGGGCCAGTGAAAAGGCACGCCATGTTACAATTTAGTAAGAACTAAAGAGCGCTCTAGAATGTTTGGTAGCAACATTGTTACTAGTATTGGGCATCAAGAACCGGTTCCTACTTGGAATCGTTACAATGCTCATAATAACTTTCATTAACTCTACAATAAGTAAATCCACTGCAGAGCTAAATCTACAGATGGACTATAAAACAGTCCTTCCAGAATTTTTTTTTTTTTATTGTTGCAGGCAAAAATCCTTGATTATGCGGCACGTTTTCTTAAAAAATGCTATGGAAAATGCGCGATATTTATGCGATGAAATTGCGGGAACTTGCAAAAACTGCGGTTTGATGAAAAAGAGAAAAACATCACAGTAAGTGCTGGGAATATATTTCAGTTCTCATCTTGTTTTATTGAAGACCTTAATAAACACACGGCTCAAATTTATAAAACATTGAGTCAAAAGCGCATTCGAAAGGAATATGCTACAACTTCTGAAAAAATGAATAAATAACTTCCTGTTTTACAGAGGTAGCTTTACAAAACAGACATTTGAGTGCTTCCAATGCACAAAGTGCAATCTCTTAAAGGGTTAGTTCACCCAAAAATGTAAATTCTGTCATTAATGCCTGACCCTCATGTGGTTGGACACCCGTCAGACCTCCGTTCATCTTCAGACACAAATGAAGATATTTTAGTGTAAATCTGATGCTCTGAAAGGCCTCCATTGGCACAATGCACTTTACACTCTCAAGACCCTTAAAAGACACTAAAGACGTCGATACAAAGTCCATCTCACTACAGCGGCTCTACAATAACTTTATGAAGAGACGACAATAGTTTTTGTGCGCAAAAAAACCCTAAATAACGACTTATATAGAAATGACCGATTTCAAAACACAGCCTCATGAAGCTTCAGAGCGTTATGAATCAGCGAGTCGATTCAGCGGTTCAGAGTGTTATGAGTCAGTGAGTCGATTCAGCGGTTCAGAGTGCTATGAATCAGAGAGTCTTTTCAGCGGTTCAGAGAATCAACTCGTTATGAATCAACTCGCTGATTCATAACCCTCCAAACCACTGAATCAACTCGCTGATTCATAACGCTCAAAACCACTGAATCGACTCACTGATTCATAACGCTTCAAACCGCTGAATTGACTCACTGATTCATAACGCTTCAAACTGCTGATTCAACTCACTGATTCATACCGCTCCAAACGGCTGAATCGACTCGCTGATTCATAACGCTCCGAGCCGCTGAATCGACACACTGATTCATAACGCTTCAAACCACTGATTCAACTCACTGATTCATAACGCTTCAAACCGCTGAATTGACTCACTGATTCATAACGCTTCAAACTCCTGATTCAACTCACTGATTCATACCGCTCCAAACGGCTGAATCGACTCGCTGATTCATAACGCTTCAAACCACTGAATCGACTCACTGATTCATAACGCTCCGAACCACTGAATCGACTCACTGATTCATAACGCTTCAAACCACTGAATCGACTCACTGATTCATAACGCTCCGAACCACTGAATCGACTCGCTGATTCATAAAGCTTCAAAGCTTCATGATGCTGTGTTTTTAAATCGGTCAACACGCCGGGAAACTGCTTTGCTTTGGTCTATTGCTGTTATTGTTGTTGGCCAATGGGAGTTTGCGAGCTTCATCATGGTTTCAGCGATATCTATGGTTTCTCCACGGGGTTTGCAGCTTTTCGATGATGTTCACATCGGGTAATTACGTCTCTTCAAAACGTTCCCATGGCAACAGGTGGAAATGGCGGCTCTTGTGTGAAGTAAACAAACATTTTTCAACTTTCTGCTAATATATATGACTTTTTTGCATTATGAAATCATGCTAGCCCCCCATATTTTGCACGCGGGAAATAGGCAATTTATGCGGCGTATTTGAAAAAATGAAATATAAATATGCTGATTATACATTAAATCATGCGATCGCATAATCGCGTTTTTCTGATAAAAGCTAACGAAGGTGTGTATGATATGGTGTGGTCACCTGGGAATGTCCTCCTCTCCCAGCAGCAGGCCTTTAGGGATGGGCGAGTAATGGCGCGGAGACGAGGGACTGAGGGCTTGTGGGTAATCAGACATGTCCATATGAGGAGGATAGGCTGCAGAAACACAGACGCCAGTGTGTTAGTGTGTGTGTGTGTGTGTGTGTGAGTGTGTGTGTGTGTACGCGCTCACAGCTGGTGATGTCAGGAGGGTTGTAGGCGTCTTGATGATGATGATGAAGAGTTTTGGCTACTCTCAGATACACAATCTCCCCTGTGTTTTTCAGCACAGCTACAGCGTCCTCATGCATCACGTCCTCTAGATACATGTTGTTCACCTAAACACACACACACACACACACACACACACACTTACTTCATGACTGACGATCACTTGATACAACTAACCTGCATCACTGATCCATGAAGGTTGCACCTCATCCAGTGTTTTCACTGGTTCACTGTGAGTAAAACCGAGAGATTGACCAGTCAGTCGCGTTCTCGAGTGAGAGCCCAATCACCTTCAAATGGTAACAAAACAAGCCAGTGGACATTGGGGATTGTGGAGGGCTATGTGGAGATCCCTTAGGTGGAGCATGCAATTGCGGTGCATTTACAGTGGCATGAAAAAGTATGTGAACCGCTTGCAGAAGCTGTGAAAATGGGAATAATTTTAACTAAATAAGAGGGATCATACAAAATGCATGTTATTTTTTATTTAGTACTGTCCTGAATAAGATATTACAACATGCAAGTATCTTCTGTTGCATCTGAAGGGCAGTACTAAATGAAAAAAAATTATATTTAAACTGGAAAAAAAATTGGACATCTTCATCCTGTTCAAAAGTTTTCACCCCCCGGCTCTTAATGCATCGTGCTTCCTTCTGGAGCATCAGTGAATGTTTGAACCTTTTTTAGTAGTTGTGTTTGAGTCCCTCAATTGACCTATCGGTAAGCCCCTCCTCTCGAACGCAGATGAGCCAATAGCAGTTGAGTATCAGTTGCGCTGGGACTGGAACTCAGACATCTTTAGGTTTCAGCGCCATAGAGATGCATTGGAAAATCCGAAGCTCTCATAGATTTGATGGTATTTATGCTACAAAAATGCTAAAACGTAGTGCCTGAGGTACTGTAACACTGACTCCAGGGATCCTGAGAGGATTTTCTGTTTGTGATACTCTTGTTAAGTTATGATTAAAGTCCCTGCTAACATACAAACCGTAATAACTAACTGTTCTCACGTCATGTACACTGTAGGTCAAAAACACAAAGGTCTACTTTCAGTGCCTCTCCATATTAAACTGGTTATATGTAAATTAATTTGATTTTAGATTTGTTTAAGGTCTACATTATCTGTCCTACTAAGGAGGACTCCTATTTTGATGGGTATTATAGTCTCCGGGTAGTGAAAGAAAGAGCTCGCACACGCAAGTTATCGGAGTTGTTTTGCAGATACAAAGTTTACCAGTTATTAACTGCACCCTCGAAAAGGCATAAGGTCTGTGTATATGTTTGTTTACTGTTAGTTGTATGAGTGTTTTTGTGTAATTTGCTGTGTATGTTAATGGTAATGCAACGGGGAGAGAGAGTTTGTGAATGAGACGTTAATGCGCACTTCTTATGCTTTGTTTGTTCAGCTCTTACGATGATTTTTTGGAGTGAATAACGATGCAATAAACTTGATAAACCATCAGTAAAGTTTGGCCATCATTCGGACGGGATATACGCTACAATCTGTGTCCAAAAACATCTTGGGATAAGGTTTTCAGGTTTTGCAACTCCGTTTGTTTGTCCGAGTTAGCAACAGTAACTAAGGGGGGCGGGGCTTACCGATAGGTCAATTGTCCTCAGTGTGAAAAGATGGATCTTAAAATCATACAGTCATTGCTGGAGAGGGTTCAAATATGAAAAAGAGGCTGGAAAATTGAAGAATGTGCAGGATTTTTCTGAAGAACATTGGGCAGTTTAACTGCTCAGGACAAACAAGGGACTCGTGAACAACCATCACAAAACACAAAAACAGCTGTGGATCATCCAGGGAACGACACACACACACACACACAGCCGTGGATCATCCAGGGAACGACACACAGCAATGAGAATCAATGGTTCAGAAACATTATTTTAATAAATTCAGCTATTTTTTTTGTCTTGTGGACTATATGTAAACATTTTTTATATAAAATATCTTATTCAGGACAGTACTAAATGAAAAATAACATGCATTTTGTATGATCCCTCTTATTTAGTTAAAATTATACCCATTTTCACAGATTCTGCAAGCGGTTCACATACTTTTTCATGCCACTGTATGTCTAACCTGGCGGAATCACCCACGCCCTCCATTCAAGGCCTGCAAGTTCTCTTGGACATGCTGCCTCTGCCTTGCACACTATAACCCTGCTGGAAATATATAAGGCCAAATCGCTAAAAGAACTGCACAAGGGTGGTTATGAACCAGGGATGATGCAGGAACTGTGTACGGTGACAGACCTCGCCCTCAGGGTGACGAAATTCACTGCATGGGCCCTCGTTCAGACAATTTCCACATTGGTGGACCAGGAACACCATCTCTGGCTGAATCTGGCTAAAATGAAGGAAGCAGACAAAGTCCGCTTCCTCGACTCCCCCATCTCCTACTATCGAGGACTTTGCCCAGCAGTTTTCGGCAGTACAGAAGCAGAAGCCCCCTCCGGCTGCCCGTCACCGAGGGCATCCCCTCCTGCGGCATATACATCTGCTCCTGGGCAAAAACAGCGCCGGCCATTACCCAGGCCACAACGTTAATCTGCCCACAGGAAGGTGACACAGCCCATCTCAGGTGCTACTAAATGCTCTAAGTGGTCAGTGAAACACAAGGCAGGCAACCCAGAGAATGAAGAAGCTGCTCTTCAGGAGACGGTGCGCGTCTCCCCAGGAGTTCTGTACCTACTTTCTCAATCTCTGGGTCACACGAGGAGCACTTTCCTCAATCTCTGGGTCACACGAGGAGCACTTTCCTCAATCTCTGGGTCACACGAGGAGCAATTTCCTCAATCTCTGGGTCACACGAGGAGCACTTTCCTCAATCTCTGGGTCACACGAGGAGCACTTTCCTCAATCACTGGGTCACACGAGGAGCACTTTCCTCAATCTCTGGGTCACACAAGGAGCACTTTCCTCAATCTCTGGGTCACACGAGGAGCACTTTCCTCAATCTCTGGGTCACACGAGGAGCACTTTCCTCAATCACTGGGTCACACGAGGAGCACTTTCCTCAATCTCTGGGTCACACGAGGAGCACTTTCCTCAATCACTGGGTCACACGAGGAGCACTTTCCTCAATCTCTGGGTCCCACGAGGAGCACTTTCCTCAATCTCTGGGTCACACGAGGAGCACTTTCCTCAATCTCTGGGTCACACGAGGAGCACTTTCCTCAATCACTGGGTCACACGAGGAGCACTTTCCTCAATCACTGGGTCACACGAGGAGCACTTTCCTCAATCTCTGGGTCACACGAGGAGCACTTTCCTCAATCACTGGGTCACACGAGGAGCACTTTCCTCAATCTCTGGGTCACTCGAGGAGCACTTTCCTCAATGTCTGGGTCACACGAGGAGCACTTTCCTCAATCACTGGGTCCCACGAGGAGCACTTTCCTCAATGTCTGGGTCACACGAGGAGCACTTTCCTCAATCTCTGGGTCACACGAGGAGCACTTTCCTCAATCTCTGGGTCACACGAGGAGCACTTTCCTCAATCTCTGGGTCACACGAGGAGCACTTTCCTCAATCTCTGGGTCACTCGAGGAGCACTTTCCTCAATCTCTGGGTCACACGAGGAGCACTTTCCTCAATCTCTGGGTCACACGAGGAGTACTTTCCTCAATCACTGGGTCACACGAGGAGCACTTTCCTCAATCACTGGGTCTCACGAGGAGCACTTTCCTCAATCTCTGGGTCACACGAGGAGCACTTTCCTCAATCTCTGGGTCACACGAGAAGCACTTTCCTCAATCTCTGGGTCACACGAGGAGCACTTTCCTCAATCTCTGGGTCACACGAGGAGCAATTTCCTCAATCTCTGGGTCACTCGAGGAGCACTTTCCTCAATCTCTGGGTCACACGAGAAGCACTTTCCTCAATCTCTGGGTCACACGAGGAGCACTTTCCTCAATCTCTGGGTCACACGAGAAGCACTTTCCTCAATCTCTGGGTCACACGAGGAGCACTTTCCTCAATCTCTGGGTCACTCGAGGAGCACTTTCCTCAATCTCTGGGTCACACGAGAAGCACTTTCCTCAATCTCTGGGTCACACGAGGAGCAATTTCCTCAATCTCTGGGTCACTCGAGGAGCACTTTCCTCAATCTCTGGGTCACACGAGGAGCAATTTCCTCAATCTCTGGGTCACACGAGGAGCACTTTTCTCAATCTCTGGGTCACACGAGAAGCACTTTCCTCAATCACTGGGTCACACGAGGAGCACTTTCCTCAATCTCTGGGTCACTCGAGGAGCACTTTCCTCAATCTCTGGGTCACACGAGGAGCACTTTTCTCAATCTCTGGGTCACACGAGAAGCACTTTCCTCAATCTCTGGGTCACACGAGGAGCACTTTTCTCAATCTCTGGGTCACACGAGAAGCACTTTCCTCAATCTCTGGGTCACTCGAGGAGCACTTTCCTCAATCTCTGGGTCACACGAGGAGCACTTTTCTCAATCTCTGGGTCACACGAGAAGCACTTTCCTCAATCTCTGGGTCACACGAGGAGCACTTTTCTCAATCTCTGGGTCACACGAGAAGCACTTTCCTCAATCTCTGGGTCACACGAGGAGCACTTTTCTCAATCTCTGGGTCACACGAGAAGCACTTTCCTCAATCACTGGGTCACACGAGGAGCACTTTTCTCAATCACTGGGTCACACGAGAAGCACTTTCCTCAATCACTGGGTCACACGAGGAGCACTTTTCTCAATCTCTGGGTCACACGAGGAGCACTTTTCTCAATCTCTGGGTCATACGAGGAGCACTTTCCTCAATCTCTGGGTCACACGAGGAGCACTTTTCTCAATCTCTGGGTCATACGAGGAGCACTTTCCTCAATCTCTGGGTCACACGAGGAGCAATTTCCTCAATCTCTGGGTCACACGAGGAGCAATTTCCTCAATCACTGGGTCACACGAGGAGCACTTTTCTCAATCTCTGGGTCACACGAGGAGCACTTTCCTCAATCACTGGGTCACACGAGAAGCACTTTCCTCAATCACTGGGTCACACGAGGAGCACTTTTCTCAATCTCTGGGTCACACGAGGAGCACTTTCCTCAATCACTGGGTCACACGAGGAGCACTTTCCTCAATCTCTGGGTCACACGAGAAGCACTTTTCTCAATCTCTGGGTCATACGAGGAGCACTTTCCTCAATCTCTGGGTCATACGAGGAGCACTTTCCTCAATCTCTGGGTCACACGAGGAGCACTTTCCTCAATCACTGGGTCACACGAGGAGCACTTTTCTCAATCTCTGGGTCATACGAGGAGCACTTTTCTCAATCACTGGGTCACACGAGGAGCACTTTTCTCAATCTCTGGGTCATACGAGGAGCACTTTCCTCAATCTCTGGGTCACACGAGGAGCAATTTCCTCAATCTCTGGGTCACACGAGAAGCACTTTCCTCAATCTCTGGGTCACACGAGGAGCAATTTCCTCAATCTCTGGGTCACACGAGAAGCACTTTTCTCAATCTCTGGGTCATACGAGGAGCACTTTCCTCAATCTCTGGGTCACACGAGGAGCACTTTTCTCAATCTCTGGGTCATACGAGGAGCACTTTCCTCAATCTCTGGGTCACACGAGGAGCAATTTCCTCAATCTCTGGCTCACACGAGAAGCACTTTCCTCAATCACTGGGTCACACGAGGAGCAATTTCCTCAATCTCTGGGTCACACGAGAAGCACTTTTCTCAATCTCTGGGTCATACGAGGAGCACTTTCCTCAATCTCTGGGTCATACGAGGAGCACTTTCCTCAATCTCTGGGTCACACGAGGAGCACTTTCCTCAATCACTGGGTCACACGAGGAGCACTTTTCTCAATCTCTGGGTCATACGAGGAGCACTTTTCTCAATCACTGGGTCACACGAGGAGCACTTTTCTCAATCTCTGGGTCATACGAGGAGCACTTTCCTCAATCTCTGGGTCACACGAGGAGCAATTTCCTCAATCTCTGGGTCACACGAGAAGCACTTTCCTCAATCTCTGGGTCACACGAGAAGCACTTTCCTCAATCTCTGGGTCACACGAGGAGCACGTACCTTAATCTCTGGGTCACACGAGGAGCACTTTCCTCAATCTCTGGGTCACACGAGGAGCACGTACCTTAATCTCTGGGTCACACGAGGAGCAATTTCCTCAATCTCTGGGTCACACGAGGAGCAATTTCCTCAATCTGTGGGTCACACGAGGAGCACTTTCCTCAATCTCTGGGTCACACGAGGAGCAATTTCCTCAATCTCTGGGTCACACGAGGAGCACTTTCCTCAATCTCTGGGTCACACGAGGAGCACTTTCCTCAATCTCTGGGTCACACGAGAAGTACTTTCCTCAATCTCTGGGTCACACGAGGAGCAATTTCCTCAATCTCTGGGTCACACGAGGAGCACTTTCCTCAATCACTGGGTCACACGAGAAGCACTTTCCTCAATCTCTGGGTCCCACGAGGAGCACTTTCCTCAATCTCTGGGTCACACGAGGAGCACTTTCCTCAATCTCTGGGTCACACGAGGAGCACTTTCCTCAATCTCTGGGTCCCACGAGGAGCACTTTCCTCAATCTCTGGGTCACACGAGGAGCACTTTCCTCAATCTCTGGGTCACACGAGGAGCACTTTCCTCAATCTCTGGGTCCCACGAGAAGCACTTTCCTCAATCTCTGGGTCCCACGAGGAGCACTTTCCTCAATCTCTGGGTCACACGAGGAGCACTTTCCTCAATCTCTGGGTCACACGAGGAGCACTTTCCTCAATCACTGGGTCACACGAGGAGCACTTTCCTCAATCTCTGGGTCACACGAGGAGCACTTTCCTCAATCTCTGGGTCACACGAGGAGCACTTTCCTCAATCTCTGGGTCACACGAGAAGCACTTTCCTCAATCACTGGGTCACACGAGGAGCACTTTCCTCAATCTCTGGGTCACACGAGAAGCACTTTCCTCAAACTCTGGGTCACACGAGGAGCACTTTCCTCAATCTCTGGGTCACTCGAGGAGCACTTTCCTCAATCTCTGGGTCACACGAGGAGCACTTTCCTCAATCTCTGGGTCACTCGAGGAGCACTTTCCTCAATCTCTGGGTCACACGAGGAGCACTTTCCTCAATCTCTGGGTCACACGAGGAGCACTTTCCTCAATCTCTGGGTCACTCGAGGAGCACTTTCCTCAATCTCTGGGTCACACGAGGAGCACTTTCCTCAATCTCTGGGTCACTCGAGGAGCACTTTCCTCAATCTCTGGGTCACTCGAGGAGCACTTTCCTCAATCTCTGGGTCACACGAGGAGCACTTTCCTCAATCTCTGGGTCACACGAGGAGCACTTTCCTCAATCTCTGGGTCACTCGAGGAGCACTTTCCTCAATCTCTGGGTCACACGAGGAGCACTTTCCTCAATCTCTGGGTCACACGAGGAGCACTTTCCTCAATCTCTGGGTCACTCGAGGAGCACTTTCCTCAATCTCTGGGTCACTCGAAGAGCACTTTCCTCAATCTCTGGGTCACTCGAAGAGCACTTTCCTCAATCTCTGGGTCACTCGAGGAGCACTTTCCTCAATCTCTGGGTCACTCGAGGAGCAATTTCCTCAATCTCTGGGTCACTCGAGGAGCACTTTCCTCAATCTCTGGGTCACTCGAGGAGCACTTTCCTCAATCTCTGGGTCACTCGAGGAGCACTTTCCTCAATCTCTGTACCCATATGTACGGGGAGTGGCTTGTTATGCAAATCTCTCTCGCCTGGCTTGTTTTGTTACCACTCGAAGGTGATCGGGCTCTCAAGCGAGATCCCACTGCGTCAGTCAGTTCTGACGTAACGTCTCCGTTCTCTCCTTCAGTGAACGAGGGATACATCAGTAACCAAGGCGTTACTATAGTTAAGTAAAACCATAAAAAAAACGTTTCAAAATATGAGGTAACTGACACAAAATAGTTTTATTTCAGCTAGTTGCCAAGGCATCATTTCTCATTAGGGGCCAAGCACTGAAGGATAAATGCAACTGTCACTATAGCAAATTTAGAGTCTCTAACTCAATCCTTCTAGAAAAATTATTTTTCCCTCTGATTCCTTGGCTCAATCCCGCCATTTTGAATTTTCCGATAAACTTACTTTTGCGAACTTGTCCTAGACGGTTCGTCCGATTTGCACAAAAATGTAACTAGATCATCTTCAAACCATGTTGACAAAACATTCAAAATGGAATTCAAGTTGATTCGTTAAATCGTTTTCGATAAACGCGCAAACAAATTTTACGTAGCGGTTGCGAAAACACACTTAAGGCTATATCTCCGCAA
>NC_137117.1:4724002-4729002 GCF_949357685.1 Gobio gobio | reverse complement strand
ACACACTCACAGCTGTCTCACACACACTCACAGCTTTCTCACACACACTCACAGCTGTCTCACACACACTCACAGCTGTCTCACACACACTCATACACACTCACACTTGTCTTACACACTCACAGCTGTCTCACGCACACTCATACACATTCACAGCTGTCTCACACACACTCACAGCTGTCTCACACTTGTCTTACACACTCACAGCTGTCTCACACACACTCACAGCTGTCTCACACACACTCACAGCTTTCTCACACACACTCATAGCTGTCTAACACACACTCATACAAACTCATGGCTGTCTCACACACACTCACATCTGTCTCATACTTGTCTTACACACTCACAGCTGTCTCACACACACTCACATCTGTCTCACACTTGTCTTACACACTCACAGCTGTCTCACACACACTCACATCTGTCTCACACTTGTCTTACGCACTCACACTTGTCTTACGCACTCACAGCTGTCTATCACACACTCATGGCTGTCTCAAACACACTCATACGCACTCACGGCTGTCTCACACACACTCACATCTGTCTCATACTTGTCTTACACACTCACAGCTGTCTCACACACACTCACATCTGTCTCACACTTGTCTTACACACTCACAGCTGTCTATCACACACTCATGGCTGTCTCAAACACACTCATACGCACTCATGGCTGTCTCACACACACTCACATCTGTCTCACACTTGTCTTACACACTCACAGCTGTCTATCACACACTCATGGCTGTCTCAAACACACTCATACGCACTCACAGCTGTCTCACACACACTCACATCTGTCTCACACTTGTCTTACGCACTCACACTTGTCTTACGCACTCACAGCTGTCTATCACACACTCATGGCTGTCTCAAACACACTCATACGCACTCACGGCTGTCTCACACACACTCACATCTGTCTCATACTTGTCTTACACACTCACAGCTGTCTCACACACACTCACATCTGTCTCATACTTGTCTTACACACTCACAGCTGTCTCACACACACTCACATCTGTCTCACACTTGTCTTACACACTCACAGCTGTCTCACGCACACTCATACACACTCACATCTGTCTCACACACACTCACTCACAGCTGTCTCTCACACTCACAGCTGTCTCTCACACTCACAGCTGTCTCACACACACTCACAGCTGTCTCACACACACTCACAGCTGTCTCATACACACTCATGGCTGTCTCACACACACTCACATCTGTCTCATACTTGTCTTACACACTCACAGCTGTCTCACACACACTCACATCTGTCTCACACTTGTCTTACACACTCACAGCTGTCTATCACACACTCATGGCTGTCTCAAACACACTCATACGCACTCATGGCTGTCTCACACACACTCACATCTGTCTCACACTTGTCTTACACACTCACAGCTGTCTATCACACACTCATGGCTGTCTCACACACACTCACATCTGTCTCACACTTGTCTTACACACTCACAGCTGTCTATCACACACTCATGGCTGTCTCAAACACACTCATAGCTGTCTAAAACACACTCATACACACTCATGGCTGTCTCAGACACACTCACATCTGTCTCATACTTGTCTTACACACTCACAGCTGTCTCACGCACACTCATACACCCTCACATCTGTCTCACACACACTCACTCACAGCTGTCTCTCACACTCACAGCTGTCTCACACACACTCACTCACAGCTGTCTCACACACACACACACACACACACTTATCTCACACACGCAAAGCTCTCTCTCTCACACACATACACACAAAAAACTGTCTCACAGCCACACTCACACACTTACAGCCATATACACATGCAAAGCTCTTCTCTCACACACACACACACACACACACACACACACACACACACACACACACACACACACACACACACACACACACACACACACACACACACACACACACAGACAAACTGTCTCACAGCCACACTCACAGCTGTCTCACACACACACTTATCTCACAGGCATACACACATGCAAAGATCTCTCTCTCTCTCTCTCTCTCTTTCTCTCCTTCTCGCACGCACGCACACACACACACGCACACACACAAACTGTCTCAAAGCCACGCTCACAGCTGTCTCTCTCACACACACACTTATCTCACAGCCATACACACATGCAAAGCTCTATATCTCACTCTCACACACACACACACACACACACACACACTCACAGCTGTCTCTCTCTCTTGCGCGTGCGCGCACATACACACACACACACACACACACAAACACACACACACACACTCAATCACAGCTGTCTCTCTCACACACACACACACACACACACACACACTCACAGCTGTCTCTCTCACACACACACACAAACACACACACACACACACACACACACACACACTCACAGCTGTCTCACACACAAACACTCACAGCTGTCTCTCTCACACAGACACTCACAGCTGTCTCTCTCTCTCTCACTCACACACACACACACACACACACTATCACAGCTCTCTCTCACACACAGACACACACACTCACAGCTCTCTCTCTCTCACACACACACACACACACACACACTCACAGCTGTCTCACACACACACACACACACACACACACACACACACACACACTCACAGCTGTCTCTCTCACACACACACACACACACACACACACTCACAGCTGTCTCTCACACACACACACACACACACACACTCACAGCTGTCTCTCACACACAGACACTCACACTCACAGCTGTCTCACACACACACACACACACACACACACACACACTCACAGCTGTCTCACACACACACACACACGCGCGCGCACGCTCTCTCACCGTCACTCTCTGTCTGTGTCTCTTGGCTTTGCGCACGTTGCTGATGAATCTTCGGCCCATCTTCTTTGCATACCAAACAGAGACGAACATGACGTCAGAACCGCGGGATTACATCACACACACACTCACACCGACTCCGAAACAAAACGAATCGATCAGAGTCCAAGAGAGAGAGAATCCCCCGCTCGCTGACCGGCGCTCGACCACTGAGGATGAGGATGAGGATGATGAAGGTGAAGATGAAGGTGAAGATGACAGCAGTGTGTCAGTGTGTTCTCATCTTCCGCTTCATCCGGAATCACCAGAGCAAACTGAGCCGAGAGACGCACAGAAATGAGCTACAGACGCGCTCGAGGAGCTCCATCCTGAGCCGCGAGACTGTCACACACACACACACACACACTCTCTCTCTCTCTCCCACTCTCTCTCTCTCTTTCTCTCACTCACCATGATGTAGATTAAAGAACAGAACACAGGTGCCGTGATTTTTGAGACACTACACAAAATCAAGAAAAACCTTCAATGGAGGGTTATATCGCATAACATGCTCGCTCTCTCTCTCTCTCTCTCTCTCTCTCTCCCTCACTGGAAAAAAACATGAAGTGGTCCTGTTGCTATGGAGACCAACATCCCTTCCATCACTATGGCGATATCTGTGCTGGTGTGAGAGCAGGAGAGGGAGAGCAAGCTGTCTGTCTGTTCCCTGGAGCTCCGCCCACAGCCCTGTGTCACATGACTCCTGTGGAAACATCTGGACTAACACACCTGTGCTGATTAATTTAATTAAGTTAATTTGCATAATGCCCGTCTCTGGTCTTGATTGGCTGAGCAGCATCTCTTAGCCCCGCCCTCACATACTGTAGTTAATTTGCATAATGCCCATCTCTGGTCCTGATTGGCTGAACAGCGTCTCTTAGCCCCGCCCTCACACACTGTAGTTAATTTGCATAATGCCCTCCTCTGGTCCTGATTGGCTGAGCAGCGTCTCTTAGCCCCGCCCTCACACACTGTAGTTAATTTGCATAATGCCCTCCTCTGGTCCTGATTGGCTGAGCAGCGTCTCTTAGCCCCGCCCTCACTCACTGTAGTTAATTTGCATAATGCCCATCTCTGGTCCTGATTGGCTGAACAGCGTCTCTTAGCCCCGCCCTCACATACTGTAGTTAATTTGCATAATGCCCTCCTCTGGTCCTGATTGGCTGAGCAGCGTCTCTTAGCCCCGCCCTCACTCACTGTAGTTAATTTGCATAATGCCCATCTCTGGTCCTGATTGGCTGAACAGCGTCTCTTAGCCCCGCCCTCACATACTGTAGTTAATTTGCATAATGCCCTCCTCTGGTCCTGATTGGCTGAGCAGCGTCTCTTAGCCCCGCCCTCACTCACTGTAGTTAATTTGCATAATGCCCATCTCTGGTCCTGATTGGTTGAACAGCGTCTCTTAGCCCCGCCATCACACACTGTAGTTAATTTGCATAATGCCCGACTCTGGTCCTGATTGGCTGAGCAGCGTCTCTTAGCCCCACCCTCACTCACTGTAGTTAATTTGCATAATGCCCTCCTCTGGTCCTGATTGGCTGAACAGTGTCTCTTAGCCCCGTCCTCACTCACTGTAGTTAATTTGCATAATGCCCTCCTCTGGTCCTGATTGGCTGAGCAGCGTCTCTTAGCCCCACCCTCACTCACTGTAGTTAATTTGCATAATGCCCTCCTCTGGTCCTGATTGGCTGAACAGCGCCTCTTAGCCCCGTCCTCACTCACTGTAGTTAATTTGCATAATGCCTGCCTCTGGTCCTGATTGGCTGAGCAGCGTCTCTTAGCCCCGCCCTCACACACTGTAGTTAATTTGCATAATGCCCATCTCTGGTCCTGATTGGCTGAACAGCGCCTCTTAGCCCCGCCCTCACACACTGTAGTTAGTTTGCATAATGCCCATCTCTGGTCCTGATTGGCTGAGCAGCGTCTCTTAGCCCCGCCCTCACACACTGTAGTTAGTTTGCATAATGCCCATCTCTGGTCCTGATTGGCTGAACAGCGTCTCTTAGCCCCGCCCTCAATCACTGTAGTTAATTTGCATAATGCCCTCCTCTGGTCCTGATTGGCTGAGCAGCGTCTCTTAGCCCCGCCCTCACACACTGTAGTTAGTTTGCATAATGCCCA
>NC_137117.1:4714002-4719002 GCF_949357685.1 Gobio gobio | reverse complement strand
CAATAACAGCAGCAGCAGCAATAATAACAGCAGCAGCAGCAGCAATAACAGCAGCAGCAGGAGCAATAACAGCAGCAGCAACAGCAATAACAGCAGCAGCGGCAATAACAGCAGCAGCAGCAATAACAGCAGAAGCAGCAGAAGCAGCAGCAATAACAGCAGCAGCAACAGCAATAACAGCAGCAGCAGCAGGAGCAATAACAGCAGCAGCAATAACAGCAGCAGCAACAGCAATAACAGCAGCAGCAATAACAGCAGCAGCAGCAATAACAGCAACAGCAGCAGCAGCAATAACAGCAACAGCCGCAGCAATCACAGCAGCAGCAGGAATAACAGCAACAGCAGCAATAATAACAGCAGCAGCAGCAATCACAGCAGCAGCAGCAATAACAGCAGCAGCAATAATAACAACAGCAGCGGCAATAACAGCAGCAGCAATAATAACAGCAGCAGGAGCAATAACAGCAGCAGCAATAACAGCAGCAGCAATAATAACAGCAGCAGCAGCAATAACAGCAGCAGCAATAACAGCAGCAGTAATAACAGCAACAGCAGAAATAACAGCAACAGCAACAGCAGCAAAAACAGCAGCAGCAGGAGCAATAACAGCAGCAGCAATAACAGCAGCAGCAACAGCAATAACAGCAGCAGCAATAACAGCAGCAGCAGCAATAACAGCAGCAGCAATAACAGCAGCAGCAGCAATAACAACAGCAGCAGCAGCAGCAATAACAGCAGCAGCAGCAATAACAGCAGCAGCAGCAATAACAGCAGCAGCAGCAGCAGCAATAACTGCAGCAGAAGCAGCAATAACAGTAGCAGCAATAACAGCAACAGCAGCAGTAATAATAACAGCAGCAGCAATAACAGCAGCAGCAGCAGCAGCAATAACAGCAGCAGCAATAACAGCAGCAGCAGCAATAACAGCAGCAGCAGCAATAACAGCAGCAGCAATAACAGCAGCAGCAGCAGCAATAACAACAGCAGCAGCAGCAATAACAGCAGCAGCAGCAATAACAGCAGCAGCAGCAATAACAGCAGCAGCAGCAATAACAGCAGCAGCAGCAATAACAGCAGCAGCAGCAGCAATAACTGCAGCAGCAGCAGCAATAACAGCAGCAGCAGCAATAACAGCAGCAGCAGCAGCAATAACAACAGCAGCAGCAGCAATAACAGCAGCAGCAGCAATAACAGCAGCAGCAGCAATAACAGCAGCAGCAGCAATAACAGCAGCAGCAGCAGCAATAACTGCAGCAGAAGCAGCAATAACAGCAACAGCAGCAGTAATAATAACAGCAGCAGCAATAACAGCAGCAGCAGCAGCAGACGCTTCCCCTCATGTGTATGTTGATGGGCGTTCCTCAAGTTTACCGCTATGGGTGTGCGTTTGAGCCAGCGGGGAATGAAAAACAAAGGACCGGCGAGAGACTTCCCTCCGTCTCCATGTGCTCTACTTCTATAGGATAACTGCGTCGCGTTCAATGGATTAATTTGCATAAAGTTGAGGTTCGGCCAGCTTTTTTGACGCGCGGCATTTGTTCAGATGCAGCGTCGCCTTCCCGGAATGCTTTGCGGGAGCGTTGAAGTCGCTTGACGTAACCCATAGGAATAAAGTGGAGTGCGACGCGACAGAAGTGTTGCACGGACAAGTGGATCAGCACCTTAACAGCAGCAGCAGCAATAACAGCAGCAGCAGCAGCAATAACAGCAGCAGCAGCAATAACAGCAGCAGCAGCAATAACAGCAGCAGCAATAACAGCAGCAGCAGCAATAACAGCAGCAGCATCAATAACAGCAGCAGCAGCAATAGCAGCAGCAGCAATAGCAGCAGCAGCAATAACAGCAGCAATAATAACAGCAGCAGCAGCAGCAATAATAACAGCAGCATCAGCAGCAATAACAGCAGCAGCAGCAATAATAACAGTAGCAGCAGCAGCAATAACAGCAGCAGCAGCAATAATAACAGTAGCAGCAGCAATAATAACAGTAGCAGCAGCAGCAATAACAGCAGCAGCAGCAATAATAACAGTAGCAGCAGCAGCAATAACAGCAGCAGCAGCAATAATAACAGTAGCAGCAGCAATAATAACAGCAGCAGCAGCAATAATAACAGTAGCAGCAGCAATAATAACAGCAGCAGCAGCAGCAGCAATAATAACAGCATTAGCAATAACAGCATTAGCAATAACAGCAGCAGCAGCAGCAGCAGCAATAACAGCAGCAGCAGCAGCAATAACAGCAGCAGCAGCAATAATAACAGCAGCAGCAGCAATAATAACAGCAGCAGCAGCAATAATAACAGCATTAGCAATAACAGCATTAGCAATAACAGCAGCAGCAGCAGCAGCAGCAATAACAGCAGCAGCAGCAGCAATAACAGCAGCAGCAGCAATAATAACAGCAGCAGCAGCAATAATAACAGCAGCAGCAGCAATAATAACAGCAGCAGCAGCAGCAATAATAACAGCAGCAGCAGCAATAATAACAGCAGCAGCAGCAGCAATAATAACAGCAGCAGCAGCAGCAATAATAACAGCATTAGCAATAACAGCATTAGCAATAACAGCAGCAGCAGCAATAACAGCAGCAGCAGCAATAATAACAGCATTAGCAATAACAGCAGCAGCAGCAGCAGCAATAACAGCAGCAGCAGCAATAGCACACACACTGAGATCTGCTGCTCCTCACACACACACACTGAGATCTGCTGCTCCTCACACACACACACTGAGATCTGCTGCTCCTCACACACACTGAGATCTGCTTCTCCACACACACACACACACACATACACACACACACACACTGAGATCTGCTGCTCCACACACACACACACACACACACACACACACACACACACACACACACACACACACACACACTGAGATGTGCTGCTCCTCACACACACACACACACTTACACTGAGATCTGCTGCTCCACACACACACTGAGATCTGCTGCTCCACACACACACACACACACACACACACACACACACACACACACACTGAGATCTGCTGCTCCACACACACACACACACACACACACACACACTGAGATCTGCTGCTCCCCACACACACACACACACACACACACACACACACACTGAGATCTGCTGCTCCTCACACACACACACACACACACACACACACACACTGAGATCTGCTGCTCCACACACACACACACACACACACACACACACACACACTGAGATCTGCTGCTCCACACACACACACACACACACACACACACTGAGATCTGCTGCTCCACACACACACACACACACACACTGAGATCTGCTGCTCCACACACACACACACACACACACACACACACACTGAGATCTGCTGCTCCTCACACACACTGAGATCTGCTGCTCCTCACACACACTGAGATCTGCTGCTCCACACACACACACACACACACACACACACACACACACACACACACTGAGATCTGCTGCTCCACACACACACACTGAGATCTGCTGCTCCACACACACACACTGAGATCTGCTGCTCCACACACACTGAGATCTGCTGCTCCACACACACACTGAGATCTGCTGCTCCACACACACACTGAGATCTGCTGCTCCACACACACACACACACTGAGATCTGCTGCTCCACACACACACACTGAGATCTGCTGCTCCACACACACACACTGAGATCTGCTGCTCCACACACACACACACTGAGATCTGCTGCTCCTCACACACACTGAGATCTGCTGCTCCTCACACACACACTGAGATCTGCTGCTCCACACACACACTGAGATCTGCTGCTCCTCACACACACACTGAGATCTGCTGCTCCACACACACACACTGAGATCTGCTGCTCCACACACACACACACTGAGATCTGCTGCTCCACACACACACTGAGATCTGCTGCTCCTCACACACACTGAGATCTGCTGCTCCACACACACACTGAGATCTGCTGCTCCACACACACACTGAGATCTGCTGCTCCACACACACACTGAGATCTGCTGCTCCACACACACACACACACACACTGAGATCTGCTGCTCCACACACACACACACACACACACACACACACACACTGAGATCTGCTGCTCCACACACACACACACACACACACACACACACACACACTGAGATCTGCTGCTCCACACACACACTGAGATCTGCTGCTCCACACACACACACACTGAGATCTGCTGCTCCACACACACACACTGAGATCTGCTGCTCCACACACACACACTGAGATCTGCTGCTCCACACACACACTGAGATCTGCTGCTCCACACACACACACACTGAGATCTGCTGCTCCACACACACACACTGAGATCTGCTGCTCCACACACACACTGAGATCTGCTGCTCCACACACACACACTGAGATCTGCTGCTCCACACACACACACACTGAGATCTGCTGCTTCACACACACACTGAGATCTGCTGCTCCTCACACACACACTGAGATCTGCTGCTCCACACACACACTGAGATCTGCTGCTCCACACACACACACACTGAGATCTGCTGCTCCACACACACACTGAGATCTGCTGCTCCACACACACACACTGAGATCTGCTGCTCCACACACACACTGAGATCTGCTGCTCCACACACACACACTGAGATCTGCTGCTCCACACACACACACTGAGATCTGCTGCTCCACACACACACTGAGATCTGCTGCTCCACACACACACTGAGATCTGCTGCTCCACACACACACACTGAGATCTGCTGCTCCACACACACACTGAGATCTGCTGCTCCACACACACACACTGAGATCTGCTGCTCCACACACACACTGAGATCTGCTGCTCCACACACACACACTGAGATCTGCTGCTCCACACACACACTGAGATCTGCTGCTCCACACACACACTGAGATCTGCTGCTTCACACACACACTGAGATCTGCTGCTCCACACACACACACTGAGATCTGCTGCTTCACACACACACTGAGATCTGCTGCTCCACAC
>NC_137117.1:4699002-4704002 GCF_949357685.1 Gobio gobio | reverse complement strand
TGAGGCCCAATCCCAATTCTATTTTATACCCCTTTACCTACCCCTACCCTGACCCCTGCCTCTTCACCTAACCCTACCCTAATCCCTACCCCTACCCCTTCACCTACCCCTACCCTAACCCCTGCCCCTTCACCTACCCTAATCCCTACCCCTTCACCTAACCCTACCCTAACCCCTGCCCCTTCACCTACCCTAATCCCTACCCCTTCACCTAACCCTACCCCCTGCCCCTTCACCTACCCTAATCCCTACCCCTTCACCTAACCCTACCCTAATCCCTACCCCTTCACCTACCCTAATCCTTACCCCTACCCCTTCACCTACCCTAATCCCTACCCCTACCCCTTCACCTACCCTAATCCCTACCCCTACCCCTTCACCTACCCTAATCCCTATCCCTTCACCTACCCTAATCCCTATCCCTTCACCTACCCTAATCCTTACCCCTTCACCTACCCTAATCCCTACCCCTTCACCTAACCCTACCCTAACCCCTGCCCCTTCACCTACCCTAATCCCTACCCCTAACCCTTCACCTAACCCTACCCTAACCCCTGCCCCTTCACCTACCCTAATCCCTACCCCTAACCCTTCACCTAACCCTGCCCTAACTCCTGCCCCTTCACCTACCCTAATCCCTACCCCTAACCCTTCACCTACCCTAATCCTTCATCTAACCCTACCCTAACCCCTGCCCCTTCACCTACCCTAATCCCTACCCCTACCCCTTCACCTACCCTAATCCCTACCCCTTCACCTAACCCTACCCTAACCCCTGCCCCTTCACCTACCCTAATCCCTACCCCTACCCCTTCACCTACCCCTACCCTAACCTAACCCCTGCCCCTTCACCTACCCTAATCCCTACCCCTTCACCTAACCCTACCCTAACCCCTGCCCCTTCACCTACCCTAATCCCTACCCCTACCCCTTCACCTAACCCTACCCCCTGCCCCTTCACCTACCCTAATCCCTACCCCTTCACCTAACCCTACCCTAATCCCTACCCCTTCACCTACCCTAATCCTTACCCCTACCCCTTCACCTACCCTAATCCCTACCCCTACCCCTTCACCTACCCTAATCCCTACCCCTACCCCTTCACCTACCCTAATCCCTATCCCTTCACCTACCCTAATCCCTATCCCTTCACCTACCCTAATCCTTACCCCTTCACCTACCCTAATCCCTACCCCTTCACCTAACCCTACCCTAACCCCTGCCCCTTCACCTACCCTAATCCCTACCCCTAACCCTTCACCTAACCCTGCCCTAACTCCTGCCCCTTCACCTACCCTAATCCCTACCCCTAACCCTTCACCTACCCTAATCCCTACCCCTAACCCTTCATCTAACCCTACCCTAACCCCTGCCCCTTCACCTACCCTAATCCCTACCCCTACCCCTTCACCTACCCTAATCCCTACCCCTTCACCTAACCCTACCCTAACCCCTGCCCCTTCACCTACCCTAATCCCTATCCCTGCCCCTTCACCTACCCTAATCCCTACCCCTACCCCTTCACCTACCCTAATCCTTATCCCTGCCCCTTCACCTACCCTAATCCCTATCCCTGCCCCTTCACCTACCCTAATCCTTACCCCTACCCCTTCACCTAACCCTACCCTAACGGATCTTTTCCTAAAAACCCATCCGTTATAGCCGGGGTTATTAAGGGTTCTCTTATACCAATCCTTGGTTAGCCCTACTCGTTGCAGTCCGGACGGGGAGCGGTTGTAGTTCTTCACCCACCGATTATTTTAATAAATCACCGATGTCGGTTCCGGGGGAGGAGGGCGTGTTGGAGTTTTGTTTTTGGGGAGGTGCGTGTGGATTCGTTGGGGATATGGTTTCGTTTTCTACTGTGGCGCTGCGATAACGATCATACATCATACGTCAAGTCAGTCGTTGCCTTGGTAACGCAAGAGTTTACAGACGATACAAACCGTTGACTGCGTTATGAAGGAGGACCAGATATATTTTTATACATATATATATATATATTTTTTTTTTTTTTTGATAGTCGGTGGAGCCGTGGAGGGAAACTCCTCATACCCCTTCTTTCGAAAGGCAAAAGAGAATCGAGACACCGCTACGCCTTCACGTGAACGCGCAAAGTGAAGTTAAGTCAATGCAAAGACACGAATAGACATTCTGTGGCGCGAATGACACGAATTGCGCAAGTTGAAAAATCTGAACTTTGGCGGATATTTGCAGTGCTTAGCAGTGCTTAGTTCGCTCTCTCTCATATTGCGGTCTTTGATCTTTTAACTGATAAATAAAATGCAGCTCATATCTTTTGCTTTCGTTGACGTGAACTCTGTTAAATGTGCATATAGCGAGGGAATTAAAGATCGGATTATATTCATTTTGTGGAGAGGTGTAAGTGAAGACAACCTGGATGTTTTTATTTTAATTTTTGTGTAGCCCGTTTTGTTTGCGAGCACCTAAGCCTAACCTCAATTTATACAAAAATGCCTTTTTACTGTGGGATAGTAGTTTAAACTAACATTGGGATGCTTGAAGTGTTTGATATCTATGTATTGATTTTATAAAGGATTTTATAGGATAAAGCGTTGGGTTAACTCGCTGTCAGCCGCTGGCCGCTTGATGATCACTTTGAAAAACAAAAACTTTAATTTAACAAACAAAAAATGGTCCTAACATTTTTCTAAATTAACTTAGTGTTTTCTAAACGAAACGAAATAGAACTACTTTGACATTAAAAACAAAACTGAACTATTTTAATGGCAGCTACAATGTGTAATAGGGAGGATAAAAAACCACGGGCCAGGCTAGGGCCTAGATCTGAGCTTCTTGTCTGCAAGCGTTCATTTTTCACAAAAGAGAGTAACGCAAGTAACAAACTCATTTAAATTTCAGTAATTGTAATTGCATTACTTGATTTAAAAAAAAAAGTGTTACTTCTGCGTTACCACAGAATTCCCCTACTTTTAGAGGTAACGAAGAAGTAAATATTTTTTTTTTATGTTACTTTGTAGCGCGTTACTCCCAACACTGGTGATCAATAATACAAAATTATACGTAAAAGGTATAAGAAGCTATATATGAAATAAAGCAAACAATTCAGTCAAACATTCCAAGTCAGTGCTGGTCGGCTACAATGGTAACGTAAAGTTAAATAGCCTAAAAATAAAAAAGTAATGAAACTTCACTTTGCCCTCAGCCTGAACGATTTGCCAGGGAACAAATTATAGATCCATGAGAGCAAAGATCGGCCGTTACAAGACGAATTACAGCTGGAGACGCCACAGAGACATCAGAGCCAGCGGCAGACGGCAGAAGGACTGGCCGAGGAAAGGTTGCTCTCACCGGGGTTAATGAGCGCTGAGCACCACTGATCCACTGGAGCTCACACACACACACACACACACACACACAGCCCCTGCCCCTAAACCTACCCATCACACACACACACACACACACACACACACACACACACACACACACACACACACACACACACACACACACACACACACACTGCCCCTAAACCTACCCATCACACACACACACACACACAGCCCCTACCCCTAAACCTACCCATCACACACACACACACACACACACTGCCCCTACCCCTAAACCTACCCATCACACACACACACACACACACACACACACACACACACACACACACACACACACACACACAGCCCCTGCCCCTAAACCTACCCATCACACACACACACACACACACACACACACACACACACACACACACACACACTGCCCCTAAACATACCCATCACACACACACACACACACACACACACACACACACACACACACACACACACACACACACACACACACACACACACACACACACACACTGCCCCTGCCCCTAAACCTACCCATCACACACACACACACACACACACACACACACACTGCCCCTGCCCCTAAACCTACCCATCACACACACACACACACACACACACACACACACACACACACACACACACACACACACACACACACACACACACACACTGCCCCTGCCCCTAAACCTACCCATCACACACACACACACACACTGCCCCTAAACCTACCCATCACACACACACACACACACACACACACTGCCCCTAAACATACCCATCACACACACACACACACACACACACACACACACACACACACACACACACACACACACACACACACACACACACACACTGCCCCTGCCCCTAAACCTACCCATCACACACACACACACACACACACACACACACACTGCCCCTGCCCCTAAACCTACCCATCACACACACACACACACACACACACACACACACACACACACACACACACACACACACACACACACACACACACACACACACACACACACACACACTGCCCCTGCCCCTAAACCTACCCATCACACACACACACACACACTGCCCCTAAACCTACCCATCACACACACACACACACACACACTGCCCCTACCCCTAAACCTACCCATCACACACACACACACACACACACACACACACACACACACACACACACACACACACACACACACACACACACACACACACACACACACACACACACACACACACACACTGCCCCTGCCCCTAAACCTACCCATCACAGGAGACTGTGCAGTTCACTTTCTGTGAAAAAAACCTCATTCTGCGATTTATAAGCATTTTGAAAAGTGAGGACATGGGGAACGTCCTCATATTTCACCCTCTTTTTGTAATACCCATGTCATTATACACACACACACACACACACACACTCACCAGTCCCGGTGTGAGCGCTCGACCTCCGGTTTGATTCTCAAACACCGTCAGCTCATAAAACTCCTGAATGTCTGCGGGAGAAACACACACTCGATATTAAACTCACCGTGTGTTTATGGAATATTGCAGTGTTTATGCTCAATGATGTGTCATGATTGTGTTAATAATCAGAATCAGAATGACTTCATCTCTTCTCTGATGACGAGGGCGGGGCCACCT
>NC_137117.1:4681502-4689002 GCF_949357685.1 Gobio gobio | reverse complement strand
ATCCCAGACCAGCAGATCCCAGACCAGCAGATCAACAGACCAGCAGATCAACAGACCAGCAGATCAACAGACCAGCAGATCAACAGACCAGCAGATCCCAGACCAGCAGATCAACAGACCAGCAGATCCCAGACCAGCAGATCCCAGACCAGCAGATCAACAGACCAGCAGATCAACAGACCAGCAGATCCCAGACCAGCAGATCAACAGACCAGCAGATCAACAGACCAGCAGATCAACAGACCAGCAGATCAACAGACCAGCAGATCAACAGACCAGCAGATCCACAGACCAGCAGATCCACAGACCAGCAGATCAACAGACCAGCAGATCAACAGACCAGCAGATCCACAGACCAGCAGATCCCAGACCAGCAGATCCCAGACCAGCAGATCCCAGACCAGCAGATCAACAGACCAGCAGATCAACAGACCAGCAGATCAACAGACCAGCAGATCCACAGACCAGCAGATCCCAGACCAGCAGATCCACAGACCAGCAGATCCACAGACCAGCAGATCCCAGACCAGCAGATCAACAGACCAGCAGATCAACAGACCAGCAGATCCCAGACCAGCAGATCAACAGACCAGCAGATCAACAGACCAGCAGATCCACAGACCAGCAGATCCCAGACCAGCAGATCCACAGACCAGCAGATCCACAGACCAGCAGATCCCAGACCAGCAGATCAACAGACCAGCAGATCCCAGACCAGCAGATCCCAGACCAGCAGATCAACAGACCAGCAGATCAACAGACCAGCAGATCAACAGACCAGCAGATCCCAGACCAGCAGATCAACAGACCAGCAGATCCCAGACCAGCAGATCCCAGACCAGCAGATCAACAGACCAGCAGATCAACAGACCAGCAGATCCCAGACCAGCAGATCCCAGACCAGCAGATCCACAGACCAGCAGATCCCAGACCAGCAGATCCACAGACCAGCAGATCAACAGACCAGCAGATCAACAGACCAGCAGATCAACAGACCAGCAGATCAACAGACCAGCAGATCCCAGACCAGCAGATCAACAGACCAGCAGATCAACAGACCAGCAGATCAACAGACCAGCAGATCCCAGACCAGCAGATCCACAGACCAGCAGATCCCAGACCAGCAGATCAACAGACCAGCAGATCAACAGACCAGCAGATCCACAGACCAGCAGATCCCAGACCAGCAGATCAACAGACCAGCAGATCAACAGACCAGCAGATCCACAGACCAGCAGATCAACAGACCAGCAGATCCCAGACCAGCAGATCCCAGACCAGCAGATCCACAGACCAGCAGATCCCAGACCAGCAGATCAACAGACCAGCAGATCCCAGACCAGCAGATCAACAGACCAGCAGATCAACAGACCAGCAGATCCCAGACCAGCAGATCCCAGACCAGCAGATCCACAGACCAGCAGATCCCAGACCAGCAGATCCACAGACCAGCAGATCCCAGACCAGCAGATCCCAGACCAGCAGATCCACAGACCAGCAGATCCACAGACCAGCAGATCCCAGACCAGCAGATCAACAGACCAGCAGATCCCAGACCAGCAGATCCACAGACCAGCAGATCCACAGACCAGCAGATCCCAGACCAGCAGATCAACAGACCAGCAGATCCACAGACCAGCAGATCCCAGACCAGCAGATCAACAGACCAGCAGATCAACAGACCAGCAGATCCACAGACCAGCAGATCAACAGACCAGCAGATCAACAGACCAGCAGATCCCAGACCAGCAGATCAACAGACCAGCAGATCAACAGACCAGCAGATCAACAGACCAGCAGATCCACAGACAAGCAGATCCACAGACCAGCAGATCAACAGACCAGCAGATCAACAGACCAGCAGATCAACAGACCAGCAGATCAACAGACCAGCAGATGGATGGGTGTGTGGGTGGATGGATGGATGGATGTGTGGACACTAAATTTTTCAACTAAACATTGAAATAAATCTAATTAATAAACTAAATTAACCATTTAAACTAAATTACTGATCTAATTATTGATCTAAAGCCCACACTGTCACTGTATGATAATTGAAATGAACTGATGACATCAGCGTTTTTTGCAGAATGGCTGTACAGCTGAATACAATTATGCTGCATTATTTTCCTGTTTAACACTGTAAAGCTGCTTTGAAACAATCTACATTGTTAAAAGTGCTATATAAATAAAGTTGACTTGACTTGACTTGGATGGATGGATGGATGTGTGGATGGATGGATGGATGTGTGGATGGATGGATGGGTGGGTGTGTGAATGGATGGATGGATGAATGAATGGATGGATGGATGAATGAATGGATGGGTGGGTGGATAGATGGATGGATGTGTGGATGGGTGTGTGGATGGATGGGTGGATGGACGGATGGATATGTGGATGGATGGGTGGATGGACGGATGGATATGTGGATGGATGGATGGATGTGTGGATGGGTGTGTGGATGGATGGGTGGATGGACGGATGGATATGTGGATGGATGGGTGGATGGACGGATGGATATGTGGATGGATGGATGGGTGTGTGGATGGATGGGTGGATGCTGGGTGGATGGATGGATGGGTGGATAGATGGATGGATGTGTGTGTGGATGGATGTGTGTGTGGATGGATGGGTGGATGGACGGATGGTGGATGGATATGTGGATGGATGGATGGATGGATGGATGTGTCGGTGTATAAATGGATGTATGGGTGGGTGGATGGATAAATGGATGGTTGGGTGGGTGTGTGGATGGATGGGTGGATGGACGGATGGATATGTGGATGGATGGGTGGATGGACGGATGGATATGTGGATGGATGGATGTGTGGATGGATGTGTGGATGGATGGATGGGTGTGTGGATGGATGGACGGATGGATATGTGGATGGATGGGTGGGTGTATGGATGGATGGATGGATGGGTGGATGGATGGATGGATGGATGTGTGGATGCTGGGTGGATGGATGGATGGGTGGATAGATGGATGGATGTGTGGATGGGTGTGTGGATGGATGGGTGTGTGGATGGATGTGTGGATGGATGGATGGGTGGATGGACGGATGGTGGATGGATGTGTGGATGCTGGGTGGATGACGGATGGATGTGTGGATGGATGGATGGATGTGTGTGTGGATGATGGGTGGATGTGTGTGTGGATGATGGGTGGATGTGTGTGTGGATGATGGGTGGATGCTGTACCTTTAGCACATGCGCGTGGTGTCCCGATCAGCTCGTAGCTGCTGAAGCCGACCTCAGCCGTGAGGAAGGAGCTGAACTGATCCGGCTTCAGTCTGATGCTGCTGTAGTTCCTGTAGGTCACTTCCTGAACACACACACACACACACATAATGAAACCAGCTGCTGTTTTAAACAGGCAAGAGTCACTCACACACTGTCACATTATTAACCTCTGAACCCCAGTAACCTCATGACAGTGGCAACAACTTAAAATACTCCATCATTTTAGGCCTCACAGACAGGGGCGGGGCCAGAGGGGCGGGGCCAGAGGGGTGGAGCCAGAGGGGCAGGGCCAGAGGGGTGGAGCCAGAGGGGTGGAGCCAGAGGGGCGGGGCCAGAGGGGCGGGGCCAGAGGGGCGGGGCCAGAGGGGTGGAGCCAGAGGGGCAGGGCCAGAGGGGTGGAGCCAGAGGGGCAGGGCCAGAGGGGTGGAGCCAGAGGGGTAGGGCCAGAGGGGCGGGCCAGAGGGGTGGAGCCAGAGGGGCAGGGTCAGAGGGGTGGAGCCAGAGGGGCAGGGCCAGAGAGGCAGGGCCAGAGGGGTGGAGCCAGAGGGGCAGGGCCAGAGGGGTGGAGCCAGAGAGGCAGGGCCAGAGGGGTGGAGCCAGAGGGGCGGGGCCAGAGGGGCAGGGCCAGAGGGGTGGAGCCAGAGGGGCGGGGCCAGAGGGGCAGGGCCAGAGGGGTGGAGCCAGAGGGGCAGGGCCAGAGGGGTGGAGCCAGAGGGGTGGAGCCAGAGGCATAAATTGCTCAGTTTAAAAGTAGACATTCCAAGCTTTATAAAGAGATATCTGCTGCTATTTTTCGCGGAGTTACAGCTCATTTTCAGACGCATTTCAGAATGGACATCACAGGAAAACAGACGGAAAAACGCACATCCTGTTTTTTTATTATTTATTTATTTAGCGAAAAGCACAACACAAATAAAAGTAGACAATTTAAGCTTTGTAAAGACAAAAATGTCATTAGGAAAAATCAAGCAAAACAAGCTGCATCAGTGTTTTCACAGCGAAAGTGAAGAAAGAAGAAGAAGAAAAAGACCAGCGTAGAACAGATTTAAAGGAGAACGCTGTGTTGTTGTTTATTTTACTATCTCTTTCTCTAAATGTGTACATTGATTATTCCCCCCAATAATTTGTTGATTATGGCTTTATTTATCTAAATGTGTTATGTTTTTATAACTCTTACAAGTGTAATGATCCAAATTATAATTACAATATTGCCTTTATAACAACGTAAACCCCGTCACTGTTGTACTGAAGTCTTTATTTCTGTTCAGAAGCTGCAACACCATTGGAGGATCTCCTTGAGGAGTTTTATTTGACATAAAATATATATTTAAATTTGGCAAAGAAATATGTAAAATTCTGTCTGAGAAATAAAAGGACTCTTTCATTTTATAATTTGTCTTAAATCTCATTTTGTAAAAAAAAAAAAAAGAAGAGAAAATCGTATGGTGAAATTAGTATGGTGAATCAAATCACATTGTGTGTTGAGTGAATCGTTACATCCCTAATTATAATAACTTCACTAAGATAATCTGATAGATACCGGCCCTCTGTCACATTTTAACCCTTGTGCACTGTTGGATTTCTGCTTGCACTCCTTATGGTCCGGGTCAAATTGACCCTAATTGGATTCAATACAATTCCCCAAAAATCACACTATGAAAAAACACATACAATCAGGTAAAAACAATTAACTTTTAATATCAATACTTTTCACACATTACAAAGAATAAATATTTGAATTTACGATTTATAAAAATAACTTTTAACCATTTTTATTTTTATTTTTAAGATTGGCCCTTAGGACACTTGCCTTTATACATTTAGAACAATACTATCTTAGTCTAAACCTAAAGTAATCTTGACCAACTATATAGCATTTGAAAGCTTTCAGACTCTAATTTTCATATTTGGTGACTGATTTTCAAAAGAGATGAGCAGGAGATAAATAGCGATAGATTTGTCATTTGTGATGCGGTGCCAAACTATAACGCACGTTTTGACTCTGTCCATATGTTTTTTTTATATGCATTTTAGAGATTGATTTCAAATCAAATATTAACATTACTGCCCAAACTACTTCTCAATAGGATGTCTACTTCAAAGATATTTTGAAAAGTATGAAAATATAACGTATAGATCACTCAAACCATATATGGAAATCCAAGAGTCTACATGTCATCTAGTGGAAAATGTTGGTACTGCGCACAAAAACTTTTTTTTTTTGAGATATCAACCTAAAATTTGGTACAGAATTTCAGATATTTAGCTTTGATTTTCATGAGGTTTTAGAATTTAACATGTTTTGTAAAATGTATATTTTATATAAAATATAAAAATATATATGTTATATATTTTCATGTTCATAAACTTCTATAACTTGTTTTAAACTTTACTTTTATGATTTATACAGTGATGGCTAATTTCAAAACACTGCTTCATGAAGTTGTTAATAGTTGAAGAGCTCTGAGATGCACAAAGTGTTTTGTATTTTGTGTCTGTACTGTACTGTTGAATATCTGTCCTATACGGGTCAAATTGACCCACAAACAGCAAGAGTGTATAAAATATTGATAATCACATTTCACAACGCATTATCATGTTGAAACTTTGCATGCATGTTAATGACCCTAAATGCGAAAAGGTCACACAATTTCAAGAAAAACAATGTGGGTTAGATAGTATTTCAGATAGATTGAAAAAAGAAATTATAGCTCATTTTTACCATTTGTGGCATACAAAAAATATTTCTGTATTGAAAAAATTGGGAAAAGCTAATTTTTTTAGCTTCATAGGCTAGAAATAAACTAAAATAACAAAATATAACCAAGAAATGTTATTATTTTGGGTCTCTACAATTGCCTTAGAACATTAAAATATGCGGGTCAAATTGACCCGTGAACACCACGAACGTAACAGTAAATGTGTGTGTATATGTCAAAACACATCAGCGTGTTGAAACTTTGCATGCATGTTCATGACCCTAAATGAGAAAAAGTCACAAAATTTAAAGAAAAAAAACATAGGTTAACTGATATTTCTGACAACTTAAAAATCAAAACGGGTCAAATTGACCCGCAACATAACACAAGGGTTAAAACCCAGTGTGGCCCAACAACTTAGCCCAGCCCTGCTCTAGAGTCTCCCACTGAACTAAAGGAGCACTCTTTACTGGTGTTCTGTGTAATCCAGGCACAATTTGAAGAAAAGATTTGACTTTTTTCCATTTATTAAAGGTCCCATGGCATAAAAATTTCATTTTATGAGGTTTTTTCAACATTAATATGAGTTCCCCTAGCCTGTATATGGTCCCCAAGTGGCTAGAAATGTTGATGGGTGTAAACCCGAGTTCTGGCTGTCTCTCTCTGCCTTTGAGAAAATGAGAGCTCAGATGAGCTGATCTGGAATTTTTCCTGTTATGACATCATACCAGGAAAGGTTACCTCCCCTTCCTCTGCAACATAATCGAACACTCATTTCAAATGCAAAGATGTCAGCCAATCACAACAGTGGGCGTTTTCACTGAAGTCTCAGCAGACACGCCTCTTGAAGCAGGACATTCAGCCAGAGGGGGAATAACGGTATAGAAAAAATGCCTTTTATTTCTAAATTATGACATTTTTTAATGTAAAAATCATACTAACAATATAAGTACACCTCAGGAAACATTATAAAATAATAGAAAAATGCCATGGGACCTTTAAGGAGTGGAAATGTCAAATAAGTCAAATTAAGTGCTCCTATGCCGCCACCTACTGGTTATAGTGGGGTTTTTTTTGCCATAAAGTGCCCAGCACCTTTAAACCTTTAGTTTTACAAATCATCACACTAACAATAATATTAAAACTGGATAATATTTAGAGCGTTGAAGTGCTGGAGAAAGAGTGAGTTTCCCTCTCAGAAGGGTGAACGAACATAGATGAATAACGTATGAACATGTTCTGCATTTATTTTCCCCAGGTTTTAGTTTTTTTTCTTGAAAGTCGTATTTGAATGTGCGGCAACTATAGTTATTAATATGTCATATACACCACTTCAATGTCAAATTTGACTAGGAGGAGAACATGATTTGGCATCTAAACTCTAAATAACTGCTTTCAACAGATCAATCTTTATTCATAAACAAATTTATTGTGTATAAAAGTCGAAGAACATTCGATGCAAACTCAAAAAAGCTGCATCTATTTTATAATCTGTTGAATATGAAAATACAACAAACAACAAATACATTTGTCTTAAAGTGGTGGAACATAGAGCAGA
>NC_137117.1:4664002-4666502 GCF_949357685.1 Gobio gobio | reverse complement strand
GGTGTGGGGCTATGATGGCTGGAGGCTCTGGTGTGGAGGCTATGACGGCTGGAGGCTCTGGTGTGGGGCTATGACGGCTGGAGGCTCTGGTGTGGGGCTATGACGGCTGGAGGCTCTGGTGTGGGGCTATGACGGCTGGAGGCTCTGGTGTGATGGGCTATGACGGCTGGAGGCTCTGGTGTGGGGCTATGACGGCTGGAGGCTCTGGTGTGATGGGCTATGACGGCTGGAGGCTCTGGTGTGGGGCTATGACGGCTGGAGGCTCTGGTGTGGGGCTATGACGGCTGGAGGCTCTGGTGTGGGGCTATGACGGCTGGAGGCTCTGGTGTGGAGCTATGACGGCTGGAGGCTCTGGTGTGGGGCTATGACGGCTGGAGGCTCTGGTGTGGGGCTATGACGGCTGGAGGCTCTGGTGTGATGGGCTATGACGGCTGGAGGCTCTGGTGTGGAGCTATGACGGCTGGAGGCTCTGGTGTGGGGCTATGACGGCTGGAGGCTCTGGTGTGGGGCTATGACGGCTGGAGGCTCTGGTGTGGGGCTATGACGGCTGGAGGCTCTGGTGTGGGGCTATGACGGCTGGAGGCTCTGGTGTGGAGGCTATGACGGCTGGAGGCTCTGGTGTGGAGGCTATGACGACTGGAGGCTCTGGTGTGGGGCTATGACGGCTGGAGGCTCTGGTGTGGGGCTATGACAGCTGGAGGCTCTGGTGTGGGGCTATGACGGCTGGAGGCTCTGGTGTGGGGCTATGACGGCTGGAGGCTCTGGTGTGGGGCTATGACGGCTGGAGGCTCTGGTGTGGGGCTATGACGGCTGGAGGCTCTGGTGTGGGGCTATGATGGCTGGAGGCTCTGGTGTGGGGCTATGACGGCTGGAGGCTCTGGTGTGGGGCTATGACGGCTGGAGGCTCTGGTGTGGGGCTATGACGGCTGGAGGCTCTGGTGTGGGGCTATGACGGCTGGAGGCTCTGGTGTGGAGGCTATGACGGCTGGAGGCTCTGGTGTGGGGCTATGACGACTGGAGGCTCTGGTGTGGGGCTATGACGGCTGGAGGCTCTGGTGTGGGGCTATGACGGCTGGAGGCTCTGGTGTGGGGCTATGACGGCTGGAGGCTCTGGTGTGGAGGCTATGATGGCTGGAGGCTCTGGTGTGGGGCTATGACGGCTGGAGGCTCTGGTGTGGGGCTATGACGGCTGGAGGCTCTGGTGTGGAGGCTATGACAGCTGGAGGCTCTGGTGTGGGGCTATGACGGCTGGAGGCTCTGGTGTGGAGGCTATCACGGCTGGAGGCTCTGGTGTGGGGCTATGACGGCTGGAGGCTCTGGTGTGGGGCTATGACGGCTGGAGGCTCTGGTGTGGGGCTATGACGGCTGGAGGCTCTGGTGTGGGGCTATGACGGCTGGAGGCTCTGGTGTGGGGCTATGATGGCTGGAGGCTCTGGTGTGGAGGCTATGACGGCTGGAGGCTCTGGTGTGGGGCTATGACGGCTGGAGGCTCTGGTGTGGGGCTATGACGGCTGGAGGCTCTGGTGTGGGGCTATGACGGCTGGAGGCTCTGGTGTGGGGCTATGACGGCTGGAGGGTCTGGTGTGGAGGCTATGACGGCTGGAGGCTCTGGTGTGGAGGCTATGACGGCTGGAGGCTCTGGTGTGGGGCTATGACGGCTGGAGGCTCTGGTGTGGAGGCTATGATGGCTGGAGGCTCTGGTGTGGGGCTATGACGGCTGGAGGCTCTGGTGTGGGGCTATGACGGCTGGAGGCTCTGGTGTGGAGGCTATGACAGCTGGAGGCTCTGGTGTGGGGCTATGACGGCTGGAGGCTCTGGTGTGGAGGCTATCACGGCTGGAGGCTCTGGTGTGGGGCTATGACGGCTGGAGGCTCTGGTGTGGGGCTATGACGGCTGGAGGCTCTGGTGTGGGGCTATGACGGCTGGAGGCTCTGGTGTGGGGCTATGACGGCTGGAGGCTCTGGTGTGGGGCTATGATGGCTGGAGGCTCTGGTGTGGAGGCTATGACGGCTGGAGGCTCTGGTGTGGGGCTATGACGGCTGGAGGCTCTGGTGTGGGGCTATGACGGCTGGAGGCTCTGGTGTGGGGCTATGACGGCTGGAGGCTCTGGTGTGGAGGCTATGATGGCTGGAGGCTCTGGTGTGGGGCTATGATGGCTGGAGGCTCTGGTGTGGGGCTATGACGGCTGGAGGGTCTGGTGTGGAGGCTATGACGGCTGGAGGCTCTGGTGTGGAGGCTATGACGGCTGGAGGCTCTGGTGTGGGGCTATGACGGCTGGAGGCTCTGGTGTGGGGCTATGATGGCTGGAGGCTCTGGTGTGTGGGGCTATGACGGCTGGAGGCTCTGGTGTGGGGCTATGACGGCTGGAGGCTCTGGTGTGGGGCTATGATGGCTGGAGGCTCTGGTGTGGGGCTATGACGGCTGGAGGCTCTGGTGTGGGGCTATGACGGCTGGAGGCTCTGGTGTGGGGCTATGACGGCTGGAGGCTCTGGTGTGGAGC
>NC_137117.1:4644002-4654002 GCF_949357685.1 Gobio gobio | reverse complement strand
TAACTAGAGTGATAACTATACCCATAACTATAACCATAACTAGAGTGATAACTAGAGTGATAACTATAACCATAACTATAACCATAACTAGAGCGATAACTATAGTGATAACTATAACCATATCTATACCCATAACTATAACCATAACTAGAGCGATAACTAGAGTGATAACTATACCCATAACTATAACCATAACTAGAGCGATAACTAGAGTGATAACTATACCCATAACTATAACCATAACTAGAGTGATAACTAGAGTGATAACTATAACCATAACTATACCCATAACTATAACCATAACTAGAGCGATAACTAGAGTGATAACTATAACCATAACTATACCCATAACTATAACCATAACTAGAGCGATAACTAGAGTGACAACTATACCATAACTATACCCATAACTATAACCATAACTAGAGCGATAACTAGAGTGATAACTATAACCATAACTATAGCCATAACTATACCATAACTATACCCATAACTATAACCATAACTATAACCATAACTAGAGCGATAACTAGAGTGATAACTATACCCACAACTATACCCATAACTATCTCCATAACTATAACCATAACTATACAAATAACTATACCCATAACTATAACCATAACTAGATCGATAACTAGAGTGATAACTATAACCATACTATACCCATAACTAGAACCATAACTAGAGCGATAACTATAACCATAACTAGAGTGTCGCTGAGCTACTAAACCTGCTATTAATTAAACCTGAAGAGTAGTTAGTTTCACTTTATTTTTGATATTAATATTGTAATATTTTTATGTTGGAAAACAAAAGCAGAAGTAGCAGGTTAACCTACTGTTGAAATGTTGGTTGCACTTACTGTGCTTTTATTGAAAATGTATTGAATATTGAAAATGAGAGCAGAAAAGGTTAACTTCCTGTTAATTTAACCTAAACTGTTGGTTGCACTTTATTCAAATAAAATTTGAATGCATTTGCCATTAATTGTTGTTCACTTGTTTGTTTATATCCATAATTAATTAATACCTGATTCCCTTACAAGAAACAACAGGAATCTAGGAAACTTCACCTGCACTGAGCAGTATCCAGATATTTATTTCAGTCACACAATTTATAGCTAAAAAGTTACTGAATCGATTTCAAGTCACGGAATCGTTTCGGATCATATCGTTCTAAATTAACCAATATCGTCCTTGAATCGTATCGACAACCTCAAATCGTCATACGAATCGAATCGTTGTTAAAACGAATCGTTACCCCCCTACTGATAACTATGATAACTATACCGATAACTATGATAACTATAACTATACCGATAACTATACTGATAACTATACCGATAACTATACTGATAACTATGATAACTATACCGATAACTATACCGATAACTATACCAATAACTATACTGATAACTATACCGATAACTATACTGATAACTATGATAACTATACCGATAACTATACTGATAACTATACCAATAACTATACTGATAACTATACCAATAACTATACTGATAACTATACCGATAACTATACTGATAACTATGATAACTATACCGATAACTATACTGATAACTATACCGATAACTATACTGATAACTATGATAACTATACCGATAACTATATTTATAACTATGATAACTATACCGATAACTATGATGACTACAACAATGACTATTATAATAACTATATTTATATTATTCTGTTTATTATAAGCGCTGCAGTTTTGTCGTCTGTCTCTTTAAATGCTGGAGCTCTATAAAGCAGGATTCTGATTGGCTGTCAGTGTTTTTAATCGTTCATCAGCTGATTCCGATGATGTCATCCCCCATGCTGCTATCGTTAGACTCTGATATTCTCATTCAGATTATTAATAACTCTAAAGTTATTTTGATCATCCTTGATGTGAATGGGCCTTCACTCTGAACACATGAAGCACTCGTGGTTTGGATGTAAACCTGAGATATGAACGACTGGTGGCCCTTCCTCACCCGCCCCGTGCCTGTGCGCAGGTTTCGCCATAGGGATGCCCATCTGTGAGTTTGAGCTGGTGAAGGATCCGGAGGTGCAGGAGTTCCGGCGGAACATCCTGAGTGTGTGTAGGGAGGCGGTGGAGGAGCGAGAGGGAGGAGGCGCTCACACACAGGCGCTGTACGTCTACCCTCCCAACGTGGAGTCCTCGCCCGACCTGCCCCAGCACATCTACAGCAAACTGGACAAAGGTGCGTGCGTATGATAACTATGATAACTATAGTGATAACTATACAGATAACTATAACTATAATGATAACTATACCGATAACTATAACTATAATAACTATACAGATAACTATAACTATAATGATAACTATACCGATAACTATACCAATAACTATACCGATAACTATAACTATAATGATAACTATACCGATAACTATGGTAAATATAATGATAACTATACCAATAACTATACCGATAACTATGATAACTATAATGATAACTATACCGATAACTATAGCTATAATGATAACTATACCGATAACTATGATAACTATACCAATAACTATACCAATAACTATGATAACTATAATGATAACTATACCGATAACTATGATAACTATAATGATAACTATACCGATAATTATTACTATAATGATAACTATACCGATAACTATGATAACTATAATGATAACTATACCGATAACTATAACTATAATGATAACTATACAGATAACTATGATAACTATACCAATAACTATACCGATAACTATACCAATAACTATACCGATAACTATGATAACTATAATGATAACTATACCGATAACTATAACTATACCGATAACTATGATAACTATACAGATAACTATAACTATACCGATAACTATGATAACTATAATGATAACTATACCGATAACTATGATAACTATAATGAAAACTATACCGATAACTATACAGATAACTATGATAACTATAATGATAACTATACCGATAACTATGATAACTATAATGCTAACTATACCGATAACTATAACTATAATGATAACTATACAGATAACTATGATAACTATAATGATAACTAACTATACCGATAACTATAACTATAATGATAACTATACCGATAACTATAATGATAACTATACCGATAACTATGGTAAATATAATGATAACTATACCAATAACTATACCGATAACTATGATAACTATAATGATAACTATACCGATAACTATAACTATAATGATAACTATACCGATAACTATGATAACTATACCAATAACTATACCAATAACTATGATAACTATAATGATAACTATACCGATAACTATGATAACTATAATGATAACTATACCGATAATTATTACTATAATGATGACTATACCGATAACTATGATAACTATAATGATAACTATACCAATAACTATAACTATAATAATAACTATACAGATAACTATGATAACTATAATGATAACTATACCAATAACTATACCGATAACTATGATAACTATAATGATAACTATACCGATAACTATAACTATACCGATAACTATGATAACTATACAGATAACTATAACTATACCGATAACTATGATAACTATAATGATAACTATACCGATAACTATGATAACTATAATGATAACTATACAGATAACTATGATAACTATAATGATAACTATACCGAAAACTATGATAACTATAATGCTAACTATACCGATAACTATAACTATAATGATAACTATACAGATAACTATGATAACTATACAGATAACTATGATAACTATAATGATAACTAACTATACCGATAACTATAACTATAATGATAACTAACTATACTGATAACTATAACTATAATGATAACTATACCAATAACTATAATGATAACTATACCAATAACTATACCGATAACTATGATAACTATAACGATAACTATAACTATAATGATAACCATACCGATAACTGTAACTACAATGATAACTATACCGATAACTATAACAATAATTATACCAATAACTATACCGATAACTATAACAATTATGATAACTATACCGATAACTATACCAATAACGATAACAATAATACTGATAACTATACAGATAACTATGATAACTATAACTATACCGATAACTATAACATTATACCAATAACTATACCAATAACTATAACTATTATGAAAACTATACAGATAACTATACCAATAACTATAACAATAATTATACCGATAACTATACCGATAACTATGATAACTATAACTATAATGATAACTATACCGATAACTATGGTAACTATAATGATAACTATAACTATACCGATAACTATAACAATAATTATACCAATAACTATAACTATCATGAAAACTATACCAACAACTATAACAATAATTATACCGATAACTATACCGATAACTATGATAACTATAACTATAACTATAATGATAACTATACCGATAACTATACCGATACCCCCCCCCCCCCGGTCCTGCTCCCTCTTCAACCCTGTCTCTCCGCAGGTCGCCTCATCGTGACGATCTGGGTGATCGTGTCTCCGTCGAACTCCAAGCAGAAGTACACGCTGAAGATCGCCCACGACTCTCTGCCGGAGCAGCTGATCGCCGAGGCCATCCGCAAGAAGACCCGCAGCATGCATCTGTCCGCGCAGCAGCTGCGCCTGTGTGTGCAGGAGTACCAGGGCCAGTACATGCTCAAGGTGTGCGGCTGCGACGAGTACTTCCTGGAGAAATACCCTCTCAGCCAGTACAAGGTGAGCGTGTGTGTCTGCGTTCCCAAACACCAGCATCCCAACGCAAGAGAACATGATGAACACTGTTGAGTGTGAGTGTACAGCAGCCGTGTGATGGTATGTGTGTGTGTGTGTGTGTGTTCAGTACATCAGGAGCTGCATCACTCTGGCGCGTCTGCCTCACCTGATGCTGGTCAGTAAGGACAGTCTGTACAGTCAGCTTCCGGCCAGCGGCTTCATGGCCCCGTCGTACAGCCGGCGCACGCCTCAGCCCAGCCCCTGCCCCGGCGGAGGAGACCCCGGGTCCCCACGCTCCCTCTGGGCCTTCAGCGCACACCTGAGAGTGCGGCTGCTGTGTGCCACATACGTCAACGTCAACATCAGAGACATCGATAAGGTGAGAGAGAGCATCAGTCATGAGCTCATCACACTCTACTCTACTCTATTCTATTCTATTCTATTCTATTCTATTCTATTCTATTCTATTCTATTCTATTCTATTCTATTCTATTCTATTCTATTCTATCGTTGTTTGGTTTCAGATCTATGTGAGAACAGGGATATATCACGGAGGAGAACCGCTGTGTGACAACGTCAATACACAGAGAGTACCCTGCTCCAATCCCAGGTAAAACACACATACACACACACTCACTCACTCACACACACACACACACACACACACACACACACACACACACACACACACACACACACACACACACACACACACACACACACACACACACACACACACACACACACACACACACACACACACACTCACACACACACACACTCAAACACACACACACACACACACACACACACACACACTCACTCACTCACTCACACACACACTCACACACTCACTAAAGCTACCCATCATTACCCAGAGTGATCTCTCACACACAGGTGGAACGAGTGGTTGTCGTATGACATCTACCTGACAGATGTTCCTCGTTCTGCCCGCCTCTGTCTGTCCATCTGCTCCGTCAAGGGTCGCAAGGGCGCCAAAGAGGTGACCTTTAACCTTCCCTCATCCTGTCAATCACCATGACTGACTCCCTGCTAATCTCACTGTGTGTGTGTGTGTGTGTGTGTGTGTGTAGGAACACTGTCCGCTGGCCTGGGGAAACATCAATCTCTTCGACTATAAAGACACGCTGGTCAGCGGTAAAGTGGCCCTGGGTTTGTGGCCGGTTCCTCACGGACTGGAGGATCTTCTCAACCCAATCGGGGTGTCAGGATCCAACCCAAACAAGGCGAGAGGAAGAGCCTCACTGCTCTAGAGCCAATCACTTCAGAAACACACTTATCTAGTTATACGTAAAACACATGACAAACAACCAGTTTCAGAAATAACAAGGAACCTGCAAATATTCTATAAATTATTTATGAAGAGATAAAGGCTGTATGGGATGTGTGTGATGTGGAATTTCTGTTGGCACTTTCAAGGTTGTGTCGAAGTTCCAACACTAGGGGTCGCTCTTTAGCACTCCAATCAACTCTGACGTATTCAGAAAATACTTTTATGCCCATGTCTGGCCACGCCCTGGACATCCGGGTATAAACGAGGCATTGCCCACAAGGTTTAGGAGTGTGTTTATGGGGATTCTTCTAGAAGCGCATTTGTGATGTTGGACGAGAAGGCCTGGCTCTCAGTCTCCGCTCTAATTCATCCCAAAGGGGTTCTATCGGGTTGAGGTCCGGACTCAAGTTCCTCCACACCAAACTCGCTCATCCATGTCTTTATGGAGCGACGCTTTGAGCACTGGAGCAGTCATGCTGGGACAGGAAGGGGCCGTCCACAAACTGGTCCCACAAAGTTGGGAGCGTGAAATTGTCCAAAATGTCTTGGTGAAGCATTGAGAGTTCATTTAACTGGAACTAAGGGGCCAACCCCTGAAAAACCTCACCCCCACTGGAAGGATGAGCAATTTCCTCCTTCCCATACACTCACAGAGTTTGCCTCCTCAAGTTCTGCTGCACCAGCTCCGCTCTATGGATAAGGTAAGCGTGATGAGCTTCCTCGACTCTCACCTCCCACAGCAAAGACCCGGAACAAGTTAAGCTCTTTACACTTTACACCACAAACTCTTATGCTGCGTTCACACCAAACGCGAATAGAGCGTCAAAATCTACCGCGTCTAGTTGGACGCTTGAACATTTTGAATCCATTCGCGCGTCCACAAAATAAATCGAGTGTTTGACGTGAAATAGAAGACGAGTTCAAGGCGCTCCAGGAGAAATATGCCATAAAACACGACTCTGCCTCTTTTCATTTTCATTATAAATATATATTAAACATTAATAGTCACACACATGTGGTCAAGGCATTATCCTACATTATCTTCACTGCATGTATATTTAAATATCCTAAAAAATAAAGTTATGAAACTTCTCTCTGCCTTCAGGTAAAACGATTTGGCAGACCACAAAAGATGATTCATGACACTAAAGATCGCCCATTAGATCAACACAAGACGAGCCACTACAGGTCATCAGAGCCAGCGGCAGACGGCAGAAGGACTGGCCGAGGAAAGGCTGCCCTCGCTGGGGTTATGAGCGCTGAGCGCCGCTGATCCACTGGATCTCACAACTCCACAAACACAAGATATAAATAGGAGCTCTCTTTATAAATAAACCACAGATTTGAGCTTTAAACAACTACATTCTCACCTGAAAAAGTCTTAAAACTACATTTTGTAACACAATAGTAGTATTTTTAAAATATGCAGGGTTTCTCATCACGTCACGTCACCATGTGACAGCAGTGAGCAGGCTCCTGATTGGTTAACGCGCCGCGAATTTACGCCAAAGTTCAAACTTTTCAACTCGGGCGCAAGGCGCTCAATTTTGCGTCAAATTCGCGTCATTCGCGCGAACTGGGTGCGTGAATGAGGCGGAATCGCGTCTATCGTGCTGCAGAACCTCCAGACGTGCGTCAACGCGCCTTTCCATTGACTTAACATTGAATTCACTCGCTCCTGACGCTCTCTATTCATGTTTGGTGTGAACAAAGCATAAGTCTACCAGCGTGGTCAGCCTCACACAGGCATCCTCAATCTCGCTTTCGCAACGGGGATGGGCAATTCCAGTCCTCGAGGGCCACTGTCCTGCAGAGTTTAGCTCCAACCCTGATAAAAGCCTTCTAGTAATCCTGAAGACATTGATTAGCTGGTTCAGGTGTGTTTGACAGTGGCCCTCGAGGACTGGAATTGCCCACCCCTGCTCTACGAGGAGAGTGGAGACTCCATCCCCAGACGGTCCAGCTGATTTGGAGATGTTTTGGCCAGGCACAGGTAGACCTGTTTGACTCCAAACGATCCTCCCATTGTCCTCTTTGGTATTCCCTGATCAAGTACGCATTTCCTCCAGTGATCCTCATTCCACACACGTTGCGCAAAGTCCGGGAGGAACAGGCTCTAATGGTTGTGCCTCATGTCTCGGCTCCTCAGATCAAAGAATGAGCAATACCCGGATGTCCAGGGCGTGGCCAGACATGCAAAGTTTGCGTCAGAGGTGATTGGAGCTCTCAAGAGCGACCTCTAGTGTTGGAACCTCGACACAACATCTCTGTTCCCTCTAGCAGGAAACGAGGGCTACAACAGTAACCAAGGGTGTTTTTATGTCTTTAAAAGTAGCCCGATGTGACGTTATTATTGATAATAATTTAGCAGTATCATATGTGCAGGAAACGCCATGCGTGGAGCTGGAGTTTCCCTGGTTCAACCAGACGGTGGTGTTTCCCGAAGAGCAGCAGATCGAGGAACACGCCAACTGGAGCATCTCTCGTGAGCTGGGCTACAGCTACTGTCTGGGGCTGGTACACACACAAACACACACACTCACTCACACACATACACACGTCAGAATGAATCCTGAACACTCTCAGAACTCATGCTGAATCTCTCTGGCCAATCAGAGTAGTCGTCTGGCGTGTGACAGCACCATATCGCAGGCGGACGCCGAGCAGCTGCGAGCGCTGTGCAGTCGAGACCCGCTGTATGAGCTCTCCGAACAAGAGAAAGACTTCCTGTGGAGACATCGGTAAACAAACACACATTTAAGTATTGGTGTGTACACATGCATTCACTTTTATCCAAAGCCACCCACATTGCCTTCACTGGAGATTGAACCCATAAGACAAATTAAAGTCATCCTGTAATGGAAGTCACGCTGGCCTTCTCTCCTCTATTGTGCCGTATATCAAATGGATCGCCTTTCAAACAAGAACAAATGTAGGGGAACTGATTGGATGGTTGTGGTTTGCTATTGTGTGTGTGTATGGATCTCATGTGAGTGACAGGTGGCCCCGCCCTCGTCATCAGAGAAGAGATTAAGTTATTCTGATTCAAGATTGTTAACACAATCATGATAAATAATTGAGAATAAACGCAGCAATATTCCATAAACACAAGAATTGTGCCTTTAACTCGGCTGCTAAATTCACAACACAGTTGACTTCAGTGCAAAAAAGGGAGGATTAATCATGTGTCTGTTCCTCACACAAATATGAACAATGTGTTTCAGCCATTACTGTGTGAATATTCCGGAAAGTCTTCCCAAACTCCTGCTGTCTGTCAAATGGAACTCGCGGGACGAGGTGTCGCAGGTACAACAGAGATGAGGATTCACACACACACACACACACACACACCTCTCCCCGTCCGGCGGTTCTTCACTCATCCGTGTCTGTGTGCAGATCTACTGTCTGCTGAAGGACTGGCCGCTCATGCAGCCTGAATCCGCTCTGGAGCTGCTCGACTGCAACTTCCCGGATCCGATGGTGCGAGAGTTCGCCTCGCGCTGCCTCATCCAGGGACTCACCGACGACAAACTCAGCCAGTACCTGCTGCAGCTCGTGCAGGTGTGTTTGTGTGTGAGTGTGTGTGTGAGAGTGCATGTGTATGTGTGGGTAATATGGTCACACTTCCTGGTTCTAGTAAGAACTGGAGCTGCTGTGTTTTGGACCAGCTGGAGTTTGTTTATTAGGCGAGCAGGGCAACCACCCAGTAGAGCATTACAATAATCTCCAATAATTAGAATACAGTTGCAGGAAATTACTAGTCATCCAATTTTTTATATCAGCTATGCTTTCCGCCAATCTTGTGAACTGGTTTTGTCGGGGCGTGAAGAAATATAGAGCTGAGTATCGTCAGCATAACAATGATAAGTAACTTCATGCTTCCTAATGATATCTCCCAGTGGTAGCATGTACAGGGTGAAGAGTAGCAGTCCTAGCACTGAGCCTTGTGGTACTCCATACTGAACTTGTGAT
>NC_137117.1:4631502-4634002 GCF_949357685.1 Gobio gobio | reverse complement strand
TTAATCTCGCAATTCTGACTTTATTTCTCGGAATTACGAGTTAATCTCGCAATTATTACTTTATTTCTCGTAATTACGAGTTAATCTCGCAATTCTGACTTTATTTCTCGTAATTACGAGTTTATCTCACAATTCTGACTTTATTTCTCGGAATTACGAGTTAATCTCGCAATTATTACTTTATTTCTCGGAATTATGAGTTTATCTAGCAATTCTGACTTTATTTCTCGGAATTACGAGTAAATCTCGCAATTATTACTTTATTTCTCGGAATTACGAGTTAATCTCGCAATTCTGACTTAATTCTCGGAATTACGAGTTAATCTCGCAATTCTGACTTTATTTTTCGGAATTACGAGTTGCTCTCGCAATTCTGACTTTATTTCTCGGAATTACAAGTTAATCTCGCAATTCTGACTTTATTTCTTGGAATTACGAGTTAATCTCGCAATTATTACTTTATTTCTCGGGAATTAAGAGTTTATCTCGCAATTCTGACTTTATTTCTCGGAATTACGAGCAATTCTGACTTTATTTTTCAGAATTACGAGCAATTCTGACTTTATTTCTCTGAATTACGAGTTTCTCATAATTCTGACTTTATTTCTTGGAATTACGAGTTTCTCTCGCAATTCTGACTTTATTTCTCTGGAATTAAGAGTTTATCTCGAGCAATTCTGACTTTATTTCTTGGAATTACGAGAAATTCTGACTTTATTTCTCGGAATTACGAGTTAATGTGAGACACAATGAAATTAAATCAATCTGCGAGTTTACAATCAACGAATCAGATTCAATTCAATTCAATTCGCCAAGTCATTTTATGTTCTCTGAACATTCAAAACGTCCAGATTTCTTGGTTGTGTGAACGTTACAGGAACGTTCCATTGTGTCAGTCTTTAAACATTATGGAAACGTTACTTTATAGTGTTACAGCAACATTTAACAAGCATTAGATGTAAACACAGCATGAACGATGTAGAAATGTTTTAGTGCTGAACGAACAAACATTTGATTTCTTTGAGAGAACCTTGACAGAACATTCCCTGAAACTCAATAGCAGTCCTCAGATCTGATCACATGATCACGGCGCAGGAGAGAAAAGCCTTTCGTCGACTTCCTGTCACATGACTCGGCTGTCGATCATGCATGAATCATGTTTGTGTGTTTGTGTGAGCACAGACGCACTGACGAGCAATAACACACAGAAGCACAGTCATAGATGTAGTGATGTCACTGTACTGTAATGATGATGAAAGCGGCTCTGGGGCCAATCAGGAGTTCTGGCTGTTTGTTAGTGGATGTTTAGTGTTTTACAGTCGTTTAATAAACCTTTTTTTTAAGTATAAAGGCTGGTTATTTCTGAGTTTGTGTTTAAAGGCCTGTAACTCTACCGGCGTCCACACTGATGATGCAGAACGAGTCCACGAGTGTGTGCCGTCAATATGAAGCTCACATTCAAACCAAGCAGCTCAACGTGTGGAGGATCGTTTCCGCCACAGGATAAAACTACTGAAAAGGTAACAATATGTGCAATATAAACTCGCAATTCTGACTTTATTTCTCGGAATTACGAGTTAATCTCGCAATTCTGACTTAATTCTCGGAATTACGAGTTAATCTCGCAATTCTGACTTTATTTCTCGGAATTACGAGTTAATCTCGCAATTCTGACTTAATTCTCGGAATTACGAGTTAATCTCGCAATTCTGACTTTATTTTTCGGAATTACGAGCAATTCTGACTTTATTTCTCATAATTACGTGTTTATCTCACAATTCTGACTTTATTTCTCGTAATTACGAGCAATTCTGACTTTATTTCTCGGAATTACGTGTTTATCTCACAATTCTGACTATTTCTCGGAATTACGTGTTTATCTCACAATTCTGACTTTATTTCTCGGAATTACGTGTTTATCTCAAAATTCTGACTTTATTTCTCGTAATTACGTGTTTATCTCACAATTCTGACTTTATTTCTCGGAATTACGTGTTTATCTCACAATCCTGACTTTATTTCTCATAATTACGAGCAATTCTGACTTTATTTCTCGGAATTACGTGTTTATCTCACAATTCTGACTTTATTTCTCGTAATTACGAGCAATTCTGACTTTATTTCTCAGAATTACGAGTTTCTCTCGCAATTCTGACTTTATTTCTCGTAATTAAATCTTTATCTCACAATTCTGACTTTATTTCTCGGAATTACGTGTTTATCTCAAAATTCTGACTTTATTTCTCGTAATTACGTGTTTATCTCACAATTCTGACTTTATTTCTCGGAATTACGTGTTTATCTCACAATCCTGACTTTATTTCTCATAATTACGAGCAATTCTGACTTTATTTCTCGGAATTACGTGTTTATCTCACAATTCTGACTTTATTTCTCGGAATTACGTGTTTATCTCAAAATTCTGACTTTATTTCTCGTAATTACGTGTTTATCTCACAATTCTGACTTTATTTCTCGGAATTACGTGTTTATCTCACAA
>NC_137117.1:4606502-4619002 GCF_949357685.1 Gobio gobio | reverse complement strand
GTGTGTGTGTGTGTGTTCTTGTACAACTATCTGTGTGAGGACTGGTTTGAGTTCTTGGAGAAAGTGAGGGCATTTTGACCGGTCCTCACTTCCTGAGAGCCCCAGGCCCTGTTTGATGGTCAAGACTTGGTTTTGAGTAGAAATGTACTCCTTTACCATCTCTTTGTGACTGTATCTCATCTGAATCGCATGCAATCACTATCACCAGCAATATTAATATCCATGTTGTAGTTGTTTATCGTCAGCGGTAACTTCTTGGAGGAGTCTACTGAGACTACTCACAAATGTACACACACCTTATTTACACGCGCTACTCAGTGTGTGAGTACACTGGTCACTCCACTGCACATATCAGATCACTTCCTCACTTCCTACTCACTCTTAAGCTCCACCTGGCTCAGGACACAACCCTCTTCTTAACCCTCCTCGTCCTTCATCACCCCTTACAGCTCACCACTTTTACTGCTACAGACCGGTATCCCTTCTTCCACTCATTCCTAAAACACTTGAACATCTAGAGCTACTGGAGTGCCTCAGGGCTCAGTGCTGGGACCGCTTCTCTTCTCCATCTACATGTCATCACTAGATCTGTCCTTCAGAAACATGGTTTCTCCATCACTGCTATCATCTAGAGCTACTGGAGTGCCTCAGGGCTCAGTGCTGGGACCGCTTCTCTTCTCCATCTACATGTCATCACTAGATCTGTCCTTCAGAAACATGGTTTCTCCATCACTGCTATCATCTAGAGCTACTGGAGTGCCTCAGGGCTCAGTGCTGGGACCGCTTCTCTTCTCCATCTACATGTCATCACTAGATCTGTCCTTCAGAAACATGGTTTCTCCATCACTGCTATCATCTAGAGCTACTGGAGTGCCTCAGGGCTCAGTGCTGGGACCGCTTCTCTTCTCCATCTACATGTCATCACTAGATCTGTCCTTCAGAAACATGGTTTCTCCATCACTGCTATCATCTAGAGCTACTGGAGTGCCTCAGGAGTGTGTGAGTGAGTATGTGTGTGTGTGTGTGTGTGAGTGAGTGAGTGTGAGTGTGTGAGAGTGAGTGAGTGTGTGTGTGTGTGAGTGAGTGTGAGTGTGTGTGTGTGTGTGTGTGTGTGTGTGTGTGTGTGTGTGTGTGTGTGTGTGTGTGTGAGTGAGTTAATTCACACCAACTCTGTCAACATCCATCTGAGATTTATTTGACAATTTACAGCAGATCAACACACTTATGGAAGCACATTTCTGCAACATAAGCAAAAAATTCATGTATGTAAATCATAATTATGACATACTAAGTCATTTATGAGATGAAAAATCAAATTCATGACAAAAAAAAGACATGATTTTAACTTTATCTCATAATTCATTCATAATTATTATGTGATCATTTGAACTCTTTATGTCATATTTCAGATTCACCATGATTTTTCTGATGTGGCAGAAACGGCTTCCACACATTCTGAGGGAACAGAGTCATAAATAAAGGCCTCGTGTGAGGAGGAATCAGTTCATGCGGAGAAACAAGCACACGCGTCACGTGACCATCAGACGTCCAATCAGATGTCAGGTCCGTCGTCCTCCAGCTCGTCGGTGATCAGCTGCGTGATCTCAGTGAAGGTCGGACGCTCGTCTGCTCTCTGAGGAAAACACACACATTCAGCACTGAGAACCTCAAATCTGAAAAAACATTCTTTGAAAATATGAGCACATGTCTGAATCAGTACTGACGAACAGATGTTACCTCTATCCAGCACATCTGCATGATACTGTAGATGTGAGGAGCCGCTTTTTTGGGCCGATAGAGCCGATGTCCCTGAGTGACCATCATCACCACCTCGTGGTTTTGATTGTGTTCAAATGGCATCTTCCCTTCCGTAAACACTTCCCACATTAACACACCTGCAGAAAACAAGCATAACAACAACAGCATCAACCATCACACCTTCACAAGACACTCATACACACATTCAACTGAATTGAATCAAATTGAACTGAATTGAATTGGTTTCATAATTGATGATCTTTGCAACATTGACACTGTTATTGAACTGAATTGAATGAAATTGAACTGAATTGAATCAAATTGAACTGAATTGAATTGGTTTCATAATTGATGAACTTTGCAACATTGACACTGCCATTGAACTGAATTGAATCAAATTGAACTGAATCACATTGAACTGAATTGAATCAAATTGAACTGAATCAAATTGGTTTCATAATTGATGAACTTTGCAACATTGACACTGTTATTGAACTGAATTTAATGAAGTTGAACTGAATTGAATGAAATTGAACTGAATTTAATAAAAATTGAACTGACTTGAATTGGTTTCATAATTGATGATCTTTACAACATTGACACTGTTAATGAACTGAATTGAATCAAATTGAACTGAATTGAATTGGTTTCATAATTGATGAACTTTGCAACATTGACACTGTAATTGAACTGAATTGAATGAAGTTGAACTGAATTGAATGAAATTGAACTGAATTTAATCAAATTGAACTGAATTTAATCAAATTGAACTGAATTTAATCAAATTGAACTGAATTGGTTTCATAATTGATGAACTTTGCAACATTGACAGTGTTATTGAACTGAATTGAATGAAATTGAACTGAATTTAATGAAATTGAACTGAATTGAATTGGTTTCATAATTGATGAACTTTGCAACATTGACACTGTTATTGAACTGAATTGAATCAAATTGAACTGAATTGAATTGGTTTCATAATTGATGAACTTTGCAACATTGACACTGTTATTGAACTGAATTGAATCAAATTGAACTGAACTGAATTGGTTTCATAATTGATGAACTTTGCAACATTGACACTGTTATTGAACTGAATTGAATCAAATTGAACTGAACTGAATTGGTTTCATAATTGATGAACTTTGCAACATTGACACTGTTATTGAACTGAATTGAATCAAATTGAACTGAATCAAATTGAACTGAATTGAATCAAATTGAACTGAATTGAATTGGTTTCATAATTGATAAACGTTGAGTTATGCATATAACTACTGTTCCCAGAAGGAGGGAAACGAGGTACAACACATGACTATGGGATATCGCGCTCTAGCGCCATCTGCTGAAGACACCTTTATTCACGCCTGAAAGGCCAATGACGCATGACGACGTGGGCGGGGTCCCTCGCCCACAGCATATAAATGCAGTCGTATGCGTCATTTCCCTTGTTCAGTCCAGCTCTTCACCGAGCCCCGACTGTGCGGGGCCCAGAGGTGTTGTACCTCGTTTCCCTCCTTCTGGGAACAGTAGTTATATGCATAACTCAACGTTCCCATTCAGTCGGTCAACTCGGTACAACACATGACTATGGGACATATATTCACGCCCCGCCAAGTCGCTGAACTAAACGTAATAGACCAGCACCGCCACATAACCCTTTTCCGAGGGAAAGATGCATGGCCCCTATAAAAACCCCTGTGGTTTGCACAGCCTGAGTTACTGTTGCCGTAGTGGCAACTAGTGGGTACACCGGACAATTGTGCACAGTGATGCCCAGCTGGCATCCCACGAGAATATTAAACCAAGCCCCTGACATCTCCATGCCCTTGTAGAGTGCTCACACACCTCACCAGGCAGAACCAACTCCTTCCATGCTATAGAAATAGCCTTGTACAATCCAATGTGAAAGACATCGCTCAGATAGCGGCTTCCCACTGGCTGAGTTGGAAAACATGACAAAAGGCTGGTCAGGCGAGTGCATAGCCTGCAACTGCCGAACGCACCTGCGTACGAATCGCAAATGGCGCAAAGCACAAAGCAAGTATCCTGTTTTTCTCTGAGTCAGAGATTTCATAGGGCAGACAGCTCGAACGAGAGCATACTCCCAACCTGACTTTAGGCATATACGCCGCATTTGGATGCAACACCACCAAGTGCAGCTTGGGTGCAAACTGCAAAGGGGATGCACCAATAGCGCATGAAGATAACCAACATGCTTTGCTGGTGCCAGTATCCATGACAAGGAATCATCCTTATATTCAAGGATTCTAAAGGCTTAAACGGAGGTTCACACCTAGCCTCCAGATCAACCATCAGGTCATGACCATTACAGTTTGTAACGAGCCTAAAAACGCTGACCTTAAAGCTCCAGGTATACTTTGGATGTCTGCGTTCTGCGCACCATTCGTGTGACGTAAAATCTCGTCAACAGGAGGGCCTTTGGTGCGCATGCCACAGCGTATGAGTGACTTGACCACTTGCGGACAAAGTTCACTCAGAAGCACGCATTCCGAACCCATCTACACTTAAGTCCAAAGTATTCCGTCAGCATGCAGCCCAATTGTTTTTGAGAATGCATGGAAGGTGCGCATACAACAGCGCATGTGCAAGAAAAACAGAAGCGACAGAAGAGTCACAACAATTATACTGCACATGTATTGAACTTGGTCATCCGCGCTCATTCGACTGCGTGTGTGACGCATCTGGATGCGGGAAATTAACCATACCCGGCCTTCCTGGCCAAAGGAGTATACCGTGACCAGCTCACACTCTCAACAGATGGAGTGGAACGCGAGAGTTCCCTGACAGTCCGTGAACTGTCCGTGTGACGTAATAATCACCATTAGGAGAGTCCGCAGATGGCCGCGCACACTGTCCGTGTGCAGCCCAATTTTTGGGACCGCGGACGGTGCACATAAAACAGCACATGTGCGAGTGACATGAATCATATAGCATGTTTCCTATGCACTACTGTACACCCAAAGCGCTTTACACTCATGTCAGGGGTCTCTCCTCAACCACCAGCAGTGTTCAGCATCCACTTGGATGATGCAAGGGCAGTCACAGTACAATGGCACCAGCGCGCTCACCACACACCAACTATAGGTGGAGAGGAGAGAGAGAGCACTTGAAAACCAAAGCACTCGAAAACCAAAAATGCACTAGATAGTGCACATGCGCCAAAAGCACCTTTCCACTGATGTGGGCAATGGAGTAGGCTATACTTTGAAAAACTCACACTCTCGACTGTGCCCGAAACGGAGCAAAAATCGTAGTATGCCAGGACCCTCTTAAGGAACCGAAAAATGCGCGCTTTAGCGCAGCACCATTAATGCCCTCATGAAAGCCGAAAACAGTCGCCCAATAAACTTCCAGCATGGAATGGGAGTGACTTTTCTTCGGAGAAGAAAACAGTATCAATCAGGCACTGACACAGTGATACAGATTTTCACCTGCACCAAACTTCAAACATGCGCTACTTCAACACAACACGGTGTGCTTCAGAAAGCAAGCGCCCTGTTTTGTAGCTATAGTCAGATTCTCCCTCTCTTAACATGTAGACCCTTAGAGACCACAGTTCCGGCCGAGGGTGCAGAATCTGCCTCCTGCATAGGGGAAGACACCATGGTGTGTGTCCTTAACAGCAATGCCATGATGCTTGTGTACCATTTCTTTTTCTCTGGCCAGCAAGATGCCACCAAAATCAGTGATGGACCCTTCTGCATACAGCAGAAACCTGGGCTATACGTGTTGGGACATCCACCCCCTACGGGGCACTCCAGTCCATAATCAAGAAAACAGCGGGCGGCGCATGTTTTCTGCAGATGCAAAAAGATACACATTTCTGCACCCGATCTGCACCACTATTCAAGAGTGCATAAGCCACCGCAGGTCTGCCTTGTATCAAGAGCATCCATGCCAATTGCAGCAGAGAGGGAGTACCTCCTTGCCTACATATATATGACCATTGTCATATTTTCCATTCTGAATAATGCTTGCCCTGCTGGGTCAAGTGTTTCAGCACCAGGAGAACTATTCCACATAAATGTATGTGAAGCTCTTACAGCGCTGTCAACCACTCTCCTCTTACAGAGTTTCTCGTCCATGTTGTGACGTTTGTCATCACTAATGAACATGCCGTAACCCTGCCCAGGGGAATTCCTTCTGTTAACAGATCTAGGACTCCCAGGGGACCATGGTCTGAACGCCCAACACAGCGCTACTGAACCATGCTTAAATGTCACATGGCATATAGCAAGTTACCGAACGCCCAGCGCCGGAACTGCAAACACAAAGAGGAGAATCCAGCAGTACTACTGCTATCGGGGTCATGAGCCCCAGCAGTCTCAGCACTGCAAAAGTCCTCTGCCCTCTGTTCGGTTCTGAATCTATCCCCAGACCAAGATATAACAGACCGAGACATAACAGCCCCTTTTGAGATTATCTGAAAAAATCCCAGAGCTCGTAAAATGGAAAAACAAGTGCATGTGTTTTACAACACTGCGTGTTCCCTGCTGTCTGCAGCCAGGAGCACGTCATCCAAATAGGAGAACAATATTATGCTCTGATGGCACAGCAGAACCAACACCGCTTCTGCATATCTTTCAGATATGCGCAGTGCCATTAGGATCTATAGGCAATCCCATCAACGGAGACCTCAGAAATGTTTTCTGTGCTCCTGTTTGATTGTGGCAAGATGCATCGGGCAAAAACACACCGATGTAAGCCGATCCCGAGGATGCAGAGGGCAGAACAGGTGACATACTGCAAGCATTTTTGAACTTGACACATTAACCACTCTAAAGTGTTTGTTCAACTGCTGCAAGTCTGGTATTTTTTTTTATTTATTTTTTTTGGAGGAGGAGGAGGAGGAGGAATTTACTCTGAAAAATCTCTTTCTCCATTTTCCCTTGTGGCAAAACTTGAATTGCCATTTTGCTGAGGAGAGCACGGATTTCCCCTCTCAAACAATGAAGTTGCAATTACTCCGCCAAACCAGAGGGGGGCGCGAGAGAAACCGCAGCCGACAGCCCTACTGGAATCGTGCGAAGAAGCCATGGTGTTGTTAGTGCGCTTACGCGCCACCGTTCAAGGCAGACAGCGAGGAGGATTCTCAAGCATCACTTGTGGAATCCCGCGTCCTTCTGCAAACATCACTGTAAATTGCATAACACTGCATTATTCTCATCTGTCGGCATACGGCCAGACTGTGAGGTTAGAGGTTCCAGTGCAATCTGATTGTTTTAACAAATCAACACATGAGGTCTTGTATGCTCAATACACATTTTATTGACAACATACTTAAACTGAACCCGCTATTTTGCTGGGTTACTGCCCAATCTGGATAGATCGGCAGGCGAGTTTGCATCGCTGATTTTACAGGAATCAAACCCGCAAGCTTCTGTATCACGGCAGGACTATCGACAAACTTTGTTGCCGCTCTCCAACACAGATCACGCACTGGGGTTGGAGAGATCTAGTCCAGCCTAATTAGACAAAGACTGGGAAGATGCCTCAGCAGTCCCAAGTCCCGCTGACAGTCCATCCGTGAGCCCCATGACCGGCCTCGCCGCACCGCCTCGGCGGATGCGGGACCGATCCACGGGGCTCACGAGGCTGGCCGGCCTCATCGAACACGGCCAGCCGAGAGCGGAGCAGCCTGAGTGTCAGCTCTCATAATGCTCGCAAGCGGCTCCCTCGAGAGCCGCCCGAGCATGCTGAACACCCTACTTATGATTATACCATGAACACCCACATGCCATAGGACAGGGGAGATAACCTGTTCAGATATTTATCATGACAAAAATTTTTAGCCATTTGTTAGTTGTACTAAACTCAAGCCAAAAACTTCTCTTTTATGTCTTTTCCATTAACAAGAGTCATCACTGTGGATTATCTTGTGAATGTGGCATAAGTTTGAACATTTTGTTTGAGAAAAACTTATTAGCCTTTCGTTAGCAAAGCTAAACTTGTTGCTAAATAAGCTTTCTCTTTTTTGCCTTAATTTCGACAATAATCACCACCGTGGGCTTTTCTTGCGAAAATGTGGCGTGATGGTGTTCAAGCAGCACGGTGAAGAGCTGAAGAACAAGGGAAATGACGCATACGACTGCATTTATATGCTGTGGGCGAGGGACCCCGCCCACGTCGTCATGCGTCATTGGCCTTTCAGGCGTGAATAAAGGTGTCTTCAGCAGATGGCGCTAGAGCGCGATATCCCATAGTCATGTGTTGTACCGAGTTGACCGACTGAATGGGAACTTTGCAACATTGACACTGCCATTGAACTGAATTGAATCAAATTGAACTGAATCAAATTGAACTGAATTGAATCAAATTGAACTGAATCAAATTGGTTTCATAATTGATGAACTTTGCAACATTGACACTGTTATTGAACTGAATTGAATGAAGTTGAACTGAATTGAATGAAATTGAACTGAATTTAATAAAAATTGAACTGAATTTAATAAAATTGAACTGACTTGAATTGGTTTCATAATTGATGATCTTTGCAACATTGACACTGTTAATGAACTGAATTGAATCAAATTGAACTGAATTGAATTGGTTTCATAATTGATGAACTTTGCAACATTGACACTGTAATTGAACCGAATTGAATGAAATTGAACTGAATTTAATCAAATTGAACTGAATTTAATCAAATTGAACTGAATTGGTTTCATAATTGATGAACTTTGCAACATTGACAGTGTTATTGAACTGAATTGAATGAAATTGAACTGAATTTAATGAAATTGAACTGAATTGAATTGGTTTCATAATTGATGAACTTTGCAACATTGACACTGTTATTGAACTGAATTGAATCAAATTGAACTGAATTGAATTGGTTTCATAATTGATGAACTTTGCAACATTGACACTGTTATTGAACTGAATTGAATCAAATTGAACTGAACTGAATTGGTTTCATAATTGATGAACTTTGCAACATTGACACTGTTATTGAACTGAATTGAATCAAATTGAACTGAATTGAATTGGTTTCATAATTGATGAACTTTGCAACATTGACACTGTTATTGAACTGAATTGAATCAAATTGAACTGAATTGAATTGGTTTCAAAATCGATGAACTTTGCAACATTGACACTGTTATTGAACTGAATTGAATTGGTTCATAATTGATGAACTTTGCAACATTGACATTGTTATTGAACTGAATTGAATCAAATTGAACTGAATTGAATTGGTTTCAAAATCGATGAACTTTGCAACATTGACACTGTTATTGAACTGAATTGAATTGGTTCATAATTGATGAACTTTGCAACATTGACACTGTTATTGAACTGAATTGAATCAAATTGAACTGAATTGAATTGGTTTCAAAATCGATGAACTTTGCAACATTGACACTGTTATTGAACTGAATTGAATTGGTTCATAATTGATGAACTTTGCAACATTGACACTGTTATTGAACTGAATTGAATCAAATTGAACTGAATTGAATTGGTTTCATAATTGATGAACTTTGCAACATTGACACTGTTATTGAACTGAATTGAATCAAATTGAACTGAATTGAATTGGTTTCAAAATCGATGAACTGTGCAACATTGACACTGTTATTGAACTGAATTGAATTGGTTCATAATTGATGAACTTTGCAACATTGACATTGTTATTGAACTGAATTGAATGTCTTTTTAGAGCTGCTTTACATCTGAGTTTGTCTCATATTTGATAACGCTTCATCTCAGATTCTGTGATTGTCCTGTTTATCGCAGTGAAATAACTAAAGCTGGCCACAGGAGACCAGGGGCAGATCTGGACACTGACCGTAGGACCACACGTCTGATTTACTGCTGTATTTGCAGAAGTTGAAGACTTCCGGAGGAGACCATTTGACCGGGAACTTTGCTCCGGACGAACTCCAGTACTGGTCATCCGTGACGTACCTGCGGGAGAACAGACGAAAGTTTGACCCGGTTCAGATGATCTGAGGTGTTGCTCACATGAGGAGTTTTTGATACCTGGTCATCCCGAAGTCTGAGACCTTCACCACCAGCGAATCAAATTGAACTGAATTGAATCAAATTGAACTGAATTGAATGTGTTTCATAATTGATGATCTTTGTAACATTGATACTGTTATTGAACTGAACTCAATCAAATTGAACTGAATTGAATCAAATTGAACTGAATTGAACTGAAATGAATCAAATTGAACTGAATTGAATCAAATTGAACTGAATTGAATTGGTTTCATAATTGATGAACTTTGTAACATTGACACTGTTATTGAACTGAATTGAATAAAATTGAACTGAATTGAATCAAATTGAACTGAATTGAATAAAATTGAACTGAATTTAATCAAATTGAACTGGTTTCATAATTGATGAACTTTGTAACATTGACACTGTTATTCAACTGAATTGAATCAAATTGAACTGAATTGAATAAAATTGAACTGAATTGAATAAAATTGAACTGAATTGAATTGGTTTCATAATTGATGAATTTTGTAACATTGTTACTGTTATTGAACTGAACTGAATCAAATTAAACTGAATTGAATCAAATTGAACTGAATTGAATCAAATTGAACTGAATTTAATTGGTTTCATAATTGATGAACTTTGTAACATTGACACTGTTATTGAACTGAACTGAATCAAATTGAACTGAATTGAATCTAATTGAACTGAATTGATTCAAATTGAACTGAATTTAATTGGTTTCATAATTGATGAACTTTGTAACATTGACACTGTTATTGAACTGAATTGAATCAAATTGAAATGAATTGAATCAAATTGAACTGAATTGAATTGGTTTCATAATTGATGAACTTTGTAACATTGACACTGTTATTGAACTGAATTGAATCAAATTGAACTGAATTTAATCAAATTGAACTGAATTTAATCAAATTGAACTGGTTTCATAATTGATGAACTTTGTAACATTGACACTGTTATTGAACTGAATTGAATCAAATTGAACTGGTTTCATAATTGATGAACTTTGTAACATTGACACTGTTATTCAACTGAATTGAATCAAATTGAACTGAATTGAATCAAATTGAACTGAATTGAATCAAATTGAACTGAGTTGAATTGGTTTCATAATTGATGAATTTTGTAACATTGTTACTGTTATTGAACTGAACTGAATCAAATTGAACTGAATTGAATAAAATTGAACTGAATTGAATCAAATTGAACTGAATTGAATTGGTTTCATAATTGATGAATTTTGTAACATTGTTACTGTTATTGAACTGAATTGAATCAAATTGAACTGAATTGAATCAAATTGAACTGAATTGAATTGGTTTCATTATTGATTAACTTTGTAACATTGACACTGTTATTGAACTGAATTGAATCAAATTGAACTGAATTGAATCAAATTGAACTGAATTGAATTGGTTTCATAATTGATTAACTTTGTAACATTGACACTGTTATTGAACTGAATTGAATCAAATTGAACTGAATTGAATCAAATTGAACTGAATTGAATCAAATTGAACTGAATTGAATTGGTTTCATAATTGATTAACTTTGTAACATTGACACTGTTATTGAACTGAATTGAATCAAATTGAACTGAATTGAATCAAATTGAACTGAATTGAATTGGTGTCATAATTGATGAACTTTGTAACATTGACACTGTTATTGAACTGAATTGAATCAAATTGAACTGAATTGAATTCAATTGAACAGGAGTTTTTGATACCTGGTCATCCCGAAGTCTGAGACCTTCACCACCAGCGAGCTGTTGACCAGACAGTTCCTGGCCGCCTGACGGACACCAGAGACAGTTAAGACATTCATAGTGTTACAAACATGCGTGTGTGTGTGTGTGATTTCTGACCAGGTCTCTGTGGATGAACCCGTTCTGCTCCAGATGCTGCATCCCCTGACTCACGTCGTGGCAGATTCCCAGCAGGTCCTGCGCTCCCAGTGCTCCTCTCCGCTGGCGCAGGAAGTTGAGCAGGCAGCCCAGCTCCATGAACTCGGTCACCAGGTAAATGGGCCCTTGCTGGGTGCAGACGCCATACAGCTGCACCAGGTTACGGTGGGACAGTTTCCTGCGGGCACACGGGACACATGAGCATACCCGGCGAGGGTTGTGTGTGTGTGTGTGTGTGTGTGTCACTCCTACATCATGATCTTGGCTTCCTCTATGAAATCGTCTTCACTCATGGCTCCTTCCCTGACGGTTTTGATGGCCACTTTATGCTGCGCCCTCCATTTGCCCAGCCGCACCACTCCAAACTGACCACAGCCCAGCTCCTTCATGAAGGTCAGCTCCGACGGGTTGATCTCCCATTTATCTGCACATCACACAGAGTCAACAACAGAGTCAGTAGCCACGTTTACATGTGCACTTTTTTGTCATTCCGATTAAAATCATTCTGATTGAAAGATTCGGTGGACTGTTTACATGAGACGTCATCTAAACCCATCTGGTGTTTACATGTGCTGACTTTCAGTAGGAATCATTTTGTGACGTGCAAACACAGTTTGTCTGCCGCCTCAGATTCGTTACGTATCGTGGATCAAAGGTTCTGTGTTGGTAATTTTAATATTTATTTATTTTTCTGTGGGCGGACATGCAGTAGTTTAACCTAATTTATGTCCTATACAATGGCTATTTCAACAGCTGTGAATGATGAATGCGGAATCAAAAATGAATTCAATTCATTTATTTTGAAAAACACAAAATTAACAATAAAATGCACTCA
>NC_137117.1:4591502-4599002 GCF_949357685.1 Gobio gobio | reverse complement strand
GAGCGGTCATTGTTCAGAGCGGTCAGTGTTCAGCCGGTCAGTGTTCAGCCGGTCAGTGTTCAGAGCGGTCAGTGTTCAGCTTGTCAGTGTTCAGCCGGTCAGTGTTCAGAGCGGTCAGTGTTCAGACGGTCATTGTTCAGAGCGGTCAGTGTTCAGAGCGGTCCTTGTTCAGAGCGGTCAGTGTTCAGAGAGGTCAGTGTTCAGCCGGTCAGTGTTCAACCGGTCAGTGTTCAGCCGGTCAGTGTTCAGAGTGGTCAGTGTTCATAGCGGTCAGTGTTCAGAGCGGTCATTGTTCAGAGCGGTCAGTGTTCAGAGCGGTCATTGTTCAGAGCGGTCAGTGTTCAGACGGTCAGTGTTCAGAGAGGTCAGTGTTCAGCCGGTCAGTGTTCAGACGGTCAGTGTTCAGAGAGGTCAGTGTTCAGAGCGGTCAGTGTTCAGACAATCATTGTTCAGAGCGGTCAGTGTTCAGAGCGGTCAGTGTTCAGACGGTCAGTGTTCAGAGCGGTCAGTGTTCAGAGAGGTCAGTGTTCAGACGGTCAGTGTTCAGACGGTCAGTGATCAGACGGTCAGTGTTCAGAGCGGTCAGTGATCAGACGGTCAATGCTCAGACGGTCAATGCTCAGACGGTCAATGTTCAGAGCGGTCAGTGTTCAGAGAGGTCAGTGTTCAGATGGTCAGTGATCAGACGGTCAGTGTTCAGAGCGGTCAGTGTTCAGACGGTCAGTGTTCAGACGATCATTGTTCAGAGCGGTCAGTGTTCAGACGGTCATTGTTCAGACGGTCATTGTTCAGAGCGGTCAGTGTTCAGGCGGTCAGTGTTCAGAGCGGTCAGTGTTCAGACGGTCAGTGTTCAGAGAGGTCAGTGTTCAGAGAGGTCAGTGTTCAGACGGTCAGTGATCAGAGCGGTCAGTGTTCAGACGGTCAGTGTTCAGACGGTCAGTGTTCAGCCGGTCAGTGTTCAGACGGTCAGTGTTCAGAGAGGTCAGTGTTCAGAGAGGTCAGTGTTCAGACGGTCAGTGTTCAGCCGGTCATTTTTCAGAGCGGTCAGTGTTCAGAGAGGTCAGTGTTCAGCCGGTCAGTGTTCAGCCGGTCATTGTTCAGAGCGGTCAGTGTTCAGAGAGGTCAGTGTTCAGAGCGGTCAGTGTTCAGAGCGGTCAGTGTTCAGACGGTCAGTGTTCAGACGGTCATTGTTCAGAGCGGTCAGTGTTCAGAGAGGTCAGTGTTCAGACGGTCAGTGTTCAGCCGGTAATTTTTCAGAGAGGTCAGTGTTCAGACGGTCAGTGTTCAGAGCGGTCAGTGTTCAGAGCGGTCAGTGTTCAGACGGTCAGTGTTCAGCCGGTCAGTGTTCAGCCGGTCATTGTTCAGAGCGGTCAGTGATCAGAGAGGTCAGTGTTCAGACGGTCAGTGTTCAGCCGGTCATTTTTCAGAGAGGTCAGTGTTCAGACGGTCAGTGTTCAGAGCGGTCAGTGTTCAGCCGGTCATTGTTCAGCCGGTCATTGTTCAGAGCGGTCAGTGTTCAGATGGTCAGTGTTCAGCCGGTCAGTGTTCAGAGCGGTCAGTGTTCAGAGCGGTCATTGTTCAGAGCGGTCAGTGTTCAGACGGTCAGTGTTCAGCCGGTCAGTGTTCAGAGCGGTCAGTGTTCAGAGAGGTCAGTGTTCAGAGCGGTCAGTGTTCAGAGCGGTCAGTGTTCAGAGCGGTCAGTGTTCAGCCGGTCAGTGTTCAGAGCGGTCAGTGTTCAGAGAGGTCAGTGTTCAGAGAGGTCAGTGTTCAGAGCGGTCAGTGTTAAGCCGGTCAGTGTTCAGAGTGGTCAGTGTTCAGAGAGGTCAGTGTTCAGAGAGGTCAGTGTTCAGAGTGGCCAGTGTTCAGCCGGTCAGTGTTCAGAGCGGTCAGTGTTCAGAGAGGTCAGTGTTCAGCCGGTCAGTGTTCAGCCGGTCAGTGTTCAGCCGGTCAGTGTTCAGAGCGGTCAGTGTTCAGCTTGTCAGTGTTCAGCCGGTCAGTGTTCAGAGCGGTCAGTGTTCAGAGCGGTCAGTGTTCAGCCGGTCAGTGTTCAGAGCGGTCAGTGTTCAGCCGGTCAGTGTTCAGAGTGGTCAGTGTTCATAGCGGTCAGTGTTCAGAGCGGTCATTGTTCAGAGCGGTCAGTGTTCAGAGCGGTCATTGTTCAGAGCGGTCAGTGTTCAGACGGTCAGTGTTCAGAGAGGTCAGTGTTCAGCTGGTCAGTGTTCAGACGGTCAGTGTTCAGAGAGGTCAGTGTTCAGAGCGGTCAGTGTTCAGACAATCATTGTTCAGAGCGGTCAGTGTTCAGAGCGGTCAGTGTTCAGAGCGGTCAGTGTTCAGACGGTCAGTGTTCAGAGCGGTCAGTGTTCAGAGAGGTCAGTGTTCAGACGGTCAGTGTTCAGACGGTCAGTGATCAGACGGTCAGTGTTCAGAGCGGTCAGTGATCAGACGGTCAATGCTCAGACGGTCAATGCTCAGACGGTCAATGTTCAGAGCGGTCAGTGTTCAGAGAGGTCAGTGTTCAGACGGTCAGTGATCAGACGGTCAGTGTTCAGAGCGGTCAGTGTTCAGACGGTCAGTGTTCAGACGGTCATTGTTCAGACGGTCATTGTTCAGAGCGGTCAGTGTTCAGGCGGTCAGTGTTCAGAGCGGTCAGTGTTCAGACGGTCAGTGTTCAGAGAGGTCAGTGTTCAGAGAGGTCAGTGTTCAGACGGTCAGTGATCAGAGCGGTCAGTGTTCAGACGGTCAGTGTTCAGATGGTCAGTGTTCAGCCGGTCAGTGTTCAGACGGTCAGTGTTCAGAGAGGTCAGTGTTCAGAGAGGTCAGTGTTCAGACGGTCAGTGTTCAGCCGGTCATTTTTCAGAGCGGTCAGTGTTCAGAGAGGTCAGTGTTCAGCCGGTCAGTGTTCAGCCGGTCATTGTTCAGAGCGGTCAGTGTTCAGAGAGGTCAGTGTTCAGAGCGGTCAGTGTTCAGAGCGGTCAGTGTTCAGACGGTCAGTGTTCAGACGGTCATTGTTCAGAGCGGTCAGTGTTCAGAGAGGTCAGTGTTCAGACGGTCAGTGTTCAGCCGGTCATTTTTCAGAGAGGTCAGTGTTCAGACGGTCAGTGTTCAGAGCGGTCAGTGTTCAGAGCGGTCAGTGTTCAGACGGTCAGTGTTCAGCCGGTCAGTGTTCAGCCGGTCATTGTTCAGAGCGGTCAGTGTTCAGAGAGGTCAGTGTTCAGACGGTCAGTGTTCAGCCGGTCATTTTTCAGAGAGGTCAGTGTTCAGACGGTCAGTGTTCAGAGCGGTCAGTGTTCAGCCGGTCATTGTTCAGCCGGTCATTGTTCAGAGCGGTCAGTGTTCAGATGGTCAGTGTTCAGCCGGTCAGTGTTCAGAGCGGTCATTGTTCAGAGCGGTCAGTGTTCAGACGGTCAGTGTTCAGCCGGTCAGTGTTCAGAGCGGTCAGTGTTCAGAGAGGTCAGTGTTCAGAGCGGTCAGTGTTCAGAGCGGTCAGTGTTCAGAGCGGTCAGTGTTCAGCCGGTCAGTGTTCAGAGCGGTCAGTGTTCAGAGAGGTCAGTGTTCAGAGAGGTCAGTGTTCAGAGCGGTCAGTGTTAAGCCGATCAGTGTTCAGAGCGGTCATTGTTCAGAGAGGTCAGTGTTCAGAGAGGTCAGTGTTCAGAGTGGCCAGTGTTCAGCCGGTCAGTGTTCAGAGCGGTCAGTGTTCAGCCGGTCAGTGTTCAGCCGGTCAGTGTTCAGCCGGTCAGTGTTCAGCCGGTCAGTGTTCAGCTTGTCAGTGTTCAGCCGGTCAGTGTTCAGAGCGGTCAGTGTTCAGAGCGGTCAGTGTTCAGCCGGTCAGTGTTCAGAGCGGTCAGTGTTGAGCCGGTCAGTGTTCAGAGCGGTCAGTGTTCAGACGGTCAGTGTTCAGACGGTCAGTGTTCAGAGCGGTCAGTGTTCAGCCGGTCAGTGTTCAGAGAGGTCAGTGTTCAGAGCGGTCAGTGTTCAGACGGTCAGTGTTCAGAGCGGTCAGTGTTCAGAGAGGTCAGTGTTCAGCCGGTCAGTGTTCAGACGGTCAGTGTTCAGAGAGGTCAGTGTTCAGAGCGGTCAGTGTTCAGCTGGTCAGTGTTCAGCCGGTCAGTGTTCAGAGAGGTCAGTGTTCAGAGAGGTCAGTGTTCAGCCGGTCAGTGTTCAGAGCGGTCAGTGTTCAGCCGGTCAGTGTTCAGAGAGGTCAGTGTTCAGCCGGTCAGTGTTCAGAGCGGTCAGTGTTCAGCCGGTCAGTGTTCAGAGAGGTCAGTGTTCAGAGCGGTCAGTGTTCAGAGAGGTCAGTGTTCAGAGCGGTCAGTGTTCAGCTGGTCAGTGTTCAGCCGGTCAGTGTTCAGAGCGGTCAGTGTTCAGAGAGGTCAGTGTTCAGAGAGGTCAGTGTTCAGAGCGGTCAGTGTTCAGCCGGTCAGTGTTGTGTGCTGTAGACGCACCATAGAGCTGCTGCTCTCGTCTCCAGGAACAGGAGGAAGAGGTTTACGGGAAACTGTGAGGAAGAGAGAACAAGGAGTCAGCGCTTCAAACAGCACAGAATCAATGATCACAGGAACTGAGGTCTCGCACTAATGTGCCCTGTTGAGTAAATCTGGCCCGTTATTTGTGTGTGTTGTGCATTGATTTAGAGACCCCAGCGGAGATGAATCCCAGATGAATCCCAGAAGAATCCCAGAAGAATCCCAGATGGACTCTTACCGTATCCGAACAGGTTGTAGCCCTCGCATCCGGGCGCCAGTTTATCCACCTGACCGCAGCACAGCCAGCCGCCCTCCTGCCAGAACTGAGGGTGGAACTTGGCTGCGATCTGGGCGTTATTCTTAATCTCTGAGGACACACACACATCATTAATGCACAGCCTTCAGTGACGTCACTGGAGTGTATTATATTAAAGTGTAAACTCTGGAAGGATTGTGTACCGCATTCATTCATGGGGTCCCTCGTGTGTGTCAGTTCTGTGTTGAGTGTGTCTTATTTATACGCAGTGCACTAATACACACATGGAGTACAGTATGAAGGGTTAACCCATGAGACACTCACTGACCTTCCTTGATGTTCTGGACCCAGATGCTCCGACTCTCATTACTGGGAGCAAAAATATACAGCGTGGTGGAGTCATGAACGACCTGAGGAGAGGCAGAGTGTGTGTTTACACAGCTTGTGTCTTATGCTTTCCTAGAGCAAAGAACATTTTAATAACCTTTATTTTTAACAGTGTAATATTTTTACACAGTCGTTTATCAAAAAGATTTGGTGCAACTTTCACCAATATTAAGGGTATAGGGGTTGATTTCCGACACAGCCCTGCTCTTAAAGGGTCATGAAACCCTAAACCACATGTGTTGAACATCATAGCTGAAAGTCAATGTTACCCTCTGTTAGTTCTGAATGTGGGAGAAAACTAGTTCATTTTAAACCTTAATTATTCATGAGTCTGCGTTGCTTAATTTTTCACGGGTCTGCGTGTCCTTATCCAATGAGAAGACGCGTTGCTTAATTATTTATGAGTCTGCATGTCCTTATCCAATGAGAAGACGCGTTGCTTAATAATTCATGAATCTGCGTGTCCTTATCCAATGACAAGACGCGTTGCTTAATTATTAATGAGTGTGTGTCCTTATCCAATGAGAAGACGCGTTGTTTAATTATTCATGAATCTGCGTGTCCTTATCCAATGAGAAGACGCGTTGCTTAATTATTCATGAGTGTGTGTTCTTATCCAATAAGAAGACACGTTGCTTAATTATTCATGAATCTGCGTGTCCTTATCCAATGAGAAGACGCGTTGCTTAATTATTCATGAGTGTGTGTTCTTATCCAATGAGAATACATGTTGCTTAATTATTCATGAGTCTGCGTGTCCTAATCCAATGAGAAGACGCATTGCTTAAAGGGTTAGTTCACCCAAAAATGAAAATTCTGTCATTAATGACTGACCCTCATGTCGTTGGACACCCGTAAGACCTCATCTTCAGACACAAATGAAGATATTTTAGTGTAAATCTGATGGCTCTGAAAGGCCTCCATTGGCACAATGCACTTTACACTCTCAAGACCCTTAAAAGGCACTAAAGACGTCATTACATAGTCCATCTCACTACAGATACAATAACTTTATGAATCGGCGAGAATAGTTTTTGTGCGCAAAAAAAACCCTAAATAACAACTTATATAGTGATGACGATTTCAAAACACGGCCTCATGAAGCTTCGAAGCGTTATAAGTCAGTGAGTCGATTCAGCAGTTTGGATCGCCAAATTTCAGCAGTTTGGCGGTTTGACACGCGATCCGAATCATGAATCGACTCACTGACTCATAACGCTTCAAAGCTTCATGAGGCCGTGTTTTGAAATCGTCATCACTATATAAGTCGTTATTTAGGGTTTTTTTGCGCACAAAAACTTTTCTCGCCGATTCATAAAGTTATTGTAGAGCCGCTGTAGTGAGATGGACTTTGTAACGACGTCTTTAGTGTCTTTTATGGGTCTTGAGAGTGTAAAGTGCATTGTGCCAATGGAGGGCTTTCAGAGCCATCAGATTTACACTAAAATATCTTCATTTGTGTCTGAAGATGAACGGAGGTCTTACGGGTGTCGAACGACATGAGGGTAAGTAATTAATGACAGAATTTTCATTTTTGGGTGAACTAACCCTTTAATTATTCATGAATCTGCGTGTCCTTATCCAATGAGAAGACATGTTGCTTAATTATTCATGAATGCGTGTCCTTATCCAATGAGAAGACATGTTGCTTAATTATTCATGAGTCTGGGTGTCCTTATCCAATGAGAAGACATGTTGCTTAATTATTCATGAGTCTGCGTGTCCCTATCCAATTAAAAAAGACGCATTTCTTAATTATTCATGAGTCTGGGTGTCCTTATCCAATGAGAAGACATGTTGCTTAATATTCATGAATGCGTGTCCTTATCCAATGAGAAGACGCATTACTTAATTATTCATGAGTCTGCGTGTCCTTATCCAATGAGAAGACATGTTGCTTAATTATTCATGAGTCTGCGCGTCCTTATCCAATTAGAAGACGAGTTGCTTAATTATTCATGAGTCTCCGTGTCCTTATCCAATGAGAAGACATGTTGCTTAATTATTCATGAGTCTGCGTGTCCTAATCCAATGAGAAGACGCATTACTTAATTATTCATGAGTCTGCGTGTCCTTATCCAATCAGAAGACGACTCGCTTAATTATTCATGAGTCTGTGTCCTTATCCAATGAGAAGACATGTTGCTTAATTATTCATGAGTCTGCGCATCCTTATCCAATTAGAAGACGAGTTGCTTAATTATTCATGAGTCTGTGTCCTTATCCAATGAGAAGACATGTTGCTTAATTATTCATGAGTCTGCGTGTCCTTATCCAATGAGGAGACGCATTAGTTAATTATTCATGAGTCTGCGTGTCCTTATCCTATGAGAACACGCGTTGCTTAATTATTCATGAGTCAGCGTGTCCTTATCCAATGAGAAGACATGTTGC
>NC_137117.1:4581502-4584002 GCF_949357685.1 Gobio gobio | reverse complement strand
CATAATAGCAACGCTCTGAATGCATTAAAACATATTAAAAAATAATAACACTAGTAACACTAATTGTGGTGGCCCATCTTACCCCAAGTGTCTAATTTTATCTTTTACTTCCAACTAAAAACTATACATTTCGCAACGTTTAAAAAACGCTGATGTGTCGAAGACTTTGATATTCAGCACAATACAAGGTCATAAATCACTATTAAACAAGAATAGAGCTCAAAACTGCTTCGGCTGACTAAATCCTCACATGTTGACATTCAGATGAAATTATAAAAATGAAAAATATTTCATCAAAAGTGCTGAGAACAAACAAGTGTCATGAGGAGAACAAATAAGGGCCCAGCTATTGCATTATTGTCATGTTCGTGTTTACGGAAACCTCAACATCTCTTAAAGCTTTAGAGTCCATCACATGACCTCAGTGTGAGGCAGAGGTGAACGCAGAAATCTCGTTAGAACCTAATAATCCTAATATAAGCCTAAGAACATCAGAGTGTATGCAGAAGGTTGAAGCACAGGCCCCTGGACACACTCGAGCCCATGGACACACTCTGGCCCTGGACACACTCGGGCCCCTGGACACACTCGGGCCCCTGGACACACTCGGGCCCCTGGACACACTCGAGCCCATGTACACACTCTGGACACACTCGAGCCCATGGACACACTCGAGCCCATGGACACACTCAGGCCCCTGAACACACTCTGGCCCTGGACACACTCGGGCCCCTGGACACACTCGAGCCCATGGACACACTCTGGACACACTCGAGCCCATGGACACACTCTGGCCCCTGAACACACTCTGGCCCTGGACACACTCGGGCCCCTGGACACACTCGAGCCCATGTACACACTCTGGACACACTCGAGCCCATGGACACACTCTGGCCCCTGAACACACTCTGGCCCTGGACACACTCGGGGCCCCAGGACGCACTCGAGCCAATGGACACACTCTGGACACACTCTGGCCCTGGACACACTCGGGGCCCATGGACACACTCTGGGGCCCTGGACACACTCGAGCCCATGGACACACTCTGGGGCCCTGGACACACTCGAGCCCATGGACACACTCGGGCCCCTGGACACACTCGGGCCCATGGACACACTCGGGCCCCTGGACACACTCGGGCCCCTAGACACACTCGAGCCCATGGACACACTCGAGCCCATGGACACACTCTGGGCCCCAGGACGCACTCGAGCCAATGGACACACTCTGGGGCCCTGGACACACTCGAGCCCAAAGACACACTCTGGGCCCCTGGACACACTCAGGCCCCTGGACACACTCGGGCCCCTGGACACACTCGAGCCCATGGACACACTCGAGCCCATGGACACACTCTGTCCCCTGAACACACTCGAGGCCCCAGGACGCACTCAAGCCAATGGACACACTCTGGACACACTCTGGCCCTGGACACACTCGGGGCCCATGGACACACTCTGGGGCCCTGGACACACTCGAGCCCATGGACACACTCTGGGGCCCTGGACACACTCGAGCCCATGGACACACTCTGGGCCCCTGGACACACTCGGGCCCATGGACACACTCGGGCCCCTGGACACACTCGGGCCCCTGGACACACTCGGGCCCATGGACACACTCAGGCTCCTGGACACACTCAAGCCCATGGACACACTCGAGACCATGGACACACTCGGGGCTCCTGGACACACTCGGGGCTCCTGGACACACTCGGGGCTCCTGGACACACTTGAGCCCATGGACACACTCGGGTCCTGGACACACTCGGGCCCCTGGACACACTCGGGCCCATGGACACACTCTGGCCATGGACACACTCGGGTCCCCTGGACACACTCTGGACACACTCTGGACACACTCGAGCCCATGGACACACTCTGGCCATGGACACACTTGGGCCCCTGGACACACTCGGGTCCCCTGGACACACTCGAGCCCATGGACACACTCTGGTCATGGACACACTTGGGCCCCTGGACACACTCGGGTCCCCTGGACACACTCGAGCCCATGGACACACTCGGGTCCCCTGGACACACTCGAGCCCATGGACACACTCGGGCCCCCTGGACACACTCGAGCCCATGGACACACTCTGGGCCCCTGAACACACTCGAGACCAAGGACACACTCGGGGCTCCTGGACACACTCGGGCCCCTGGACACACTCGGGTCCCCTGGACACACTCGAGCCCATGGACACACTTGGGCCCCTGGACACACTCGGGTCCCCTGGACACACTCGAGCCAATGGACACACTCTGGGGCCCTGGACACACTCGGGCCCCTGGACACACTCGGGCCCCTAGACACACTCGAGCCCATGGACACACTCGAGCCCATGGACACACTCGGGGCCCCAGGACGCACTCGAGCCCATGGACACACTCGGGCCCCTGGACACACTCGGGCCCATGGACACACTCGGGCCCCTGGACACACTCGGGCCCCTAGACACACTCGAGCCCATGGACACACTCGGGGCCCCAGGACGCA
>NC_137117.1:4562473-4567473 GCF_949357685.1 Gobio gobio | reverse complement strand
GTGCGCATGATTAAAAATCGAGGGAACGAAATAGTAAATCGTGCGCATGATTTATAAATCGAGGGAACGAAATAGTAACTTGTGCGCATGATTTATAAATCGAGGGAACGAAATAGTAAATCGTGCGCATGATTTATAAATAGAGGGAACGAAATAGTAACTCGTGCGCATGATTTATAAATAGAGGGAACGAAATAGTAACTTGTGCGCATAATTTATAAATCGAGGGAACGAAATAGTAACTTGTGCGCATGATTTATAAATCGAGGGAACGAAATAGAAACTTGTGCGCATGATTTATAAATCGAGGGAACGAAATAGAAACTCGTGCGCATGATTTATAAATCGAGGGAACGAAATAGAAACTCGTGCGCATGATTTATAAATCGAGGGAACGAAATAGAAACTCGTGCGCATGATTTATAAATCGAGGGAACGAAATAGTAAATCGTGCGCATGATTTATAAATCGAGGGAACGAATTAGTAAATTGTGCGCATGATTTATAAATCGAGGGAACGAATTAGTAACTCGTGCGCACGCTTTACTTTTTTTTCTTGCATGTTATGTGCGGGGCTCCATAGGTATCATTCGAAAGCTTACAAACTCAAAATTCATCCTGTGAAAACCGTTTTGAAATTGGACGTTGCGTTACCATGGAAATGGTACTTTAAATTCTTCTAGCGGCCTCCTCCCCCTAGTGGGCGGCATCATGTTTCACATTGCAACATTTATTTTAACTACTTTATAATCAAAATCTTTTCTAATCTTGACAAAACACATATCGTCGGAAAGGTCTGAGTCTCAGGGGTCCATATTTGGGGACTGTTTTGTGATGGAATTGATTTTTGGACAGAAATTTACAGGAAAATGCATCAAAATAAACAATCAATGGAATTTGAATGACACCCGGTGGCTGTTTTTGGTACAGCGCCTAAACAACATCTCATCGGGACTTTCATTTGTGTGATATCAACTTCAAATTTGAAACACAACTTGATTAGACATATGGATTTTATTTTATAGTAATTTTAGATTAAAACATTTTTGCAAAGTATATATTTTATATAAAATAAAAAATATTTAGTACAGTATTTTTTATTTACAGTAAATTTAAACTTCCATAACTTTTTCAAAATTTCATATTTTGAATTGATTTCACTTCAGCAATAATCTGCAGAGTGTCTGTTTAAAACAAGACCAACGCATTCTTGAATTACAGCCCTTTAAGTTTGGATTGTGCATTTTCATGTGTATTCTCAAAAAGGGAGGGACAGTTAAGGGGTTAATGCAAGAACTGCCAAATGTGAAGTTTACATGTTTGCTGTGTTATTTGAGTGTTGATTATTATATCTAAAAATAATAAGCTGAATTACGGCTAATAGTTTGGGCTCTGTTGTTAACCTTTAATATTAATGTGTAAGTACGGGCTCCCTCTATAGTTTACAGCATGATCTCCAATTAACTTTTAGTTATAATTTAATTAATTTAAGGACAGACACAATTTTTTTTCAGTAAACCACCGTTATATAATAAAATAAATAAAAGCAATTTTGTAAAACTGCTGTACCGAACCCGTATTTGGCAGCTGTTTTAGGACTAAAATGTTAAACTACCGACAAAAATAATCAGGCAAGCTAATAAACTAATTTCACCATTTTGAATTAAAAATAGGCCGATATAATTTACATGATTCGTGTAATGTAATAATTACTGTCCATGTGAGAGGACAAAAAACATTAACCAAGCTTTCTTCATAATGAATGTGTACATATTGTGAATGAATTAAAAAAAATTAACTAGCATTCGTAGGCTTCAGTGAATTAACTTGACCCTATGTTTCCTTTCTTGCCTGCTTTAGGAGGGGAAGAGAGGGCAAGATCAGGAGAATGAGAGAAAAAGAAAGAGTGATGGAGATGAGGAGAGAGAGAGAGCAGGATTGACAGATAATGTACTGCCCACTGCTGGTTTTCTCATCCATTTTTTGACATTTGAACATCTTAAAATGCACATATAGATCAGAGAAATCTACATTTTCTCTGGGGAGCATGCCCTCTAACCCCCTGACTAGCAAGTGTGTGCGTGTGTGTGTGTGTGTGTGTGTGTGTGTGTGTGTGTGTGTGTGTGTGTGTGTGTGTGTGTGTGTGTGTGTGATTAATAAATAGACTAAAGCACCTTTGTTTGCTGACCAAATAATGATCATTCAAACGTTAATTGAGTGACGTCTAGTTCACAACATGAAACAAAAACATGTTATCTTAATAGTTCTGTCACGTGAATCTGTGATTTGAACATTGTGGGCCAGTTTTGGTTATCCATGCCAAATAATATACACTAATATACGCTCCACACAGTGTGTGTATGGACTGAACAAGCTGGTGCATGATCTTGGTTAGCACCATTGTAAATAAGCTTTTTGATGCACAGAAATTAGCCTGTTAAGAAAGCGGCAGAAAGATAATCCAGCACAAATTAGTGCATGAAAATGAAGTATTTGAACCTCATAATTAAATACAAAATGGAAATTAGACTGAAAAAGTCCTGATGGAGGAAAACGGGGGAGCAAGAGTGGCGGGATCGCTCTAAAGAAAGAGCTTTGGTGTGGCCCAGAGTGCTCGTCCAAGGGATGCAGGGGATTTTGTAGCAAACTTCGTTGAAATTTCCCTTTTCTAAAGCCAAATTTGCTCAGAAAGCGTCGCCAGATTGACTAGAATTGGCTTATTGTATAAAGCGCTATAGAAATAAAGGTGACTTGACTTGATCTGACACCGCAAATATGCAAAATAAGAACATTAACTCAGGTTTTAAGAATGTACAGTAACCCCGGGTAAAAGCAAGATAGCCCACGGTTCCTTTACCCGGGGTTTAGTCTGACTTTGCCCAGCAAGGAATTTAGCCAGTTAGGAAAATCACAGGTGAAGATGAAGACATTAGATTACATAACAACATCACCAACTAAATCATTCACAGCGCCCACTACTGGCAGAACCTTTGAAATGTGTTTACATTAGTGCCGTCTAATCGATTCATTCATTCAGTCCAGATAAACGTCGAAGTGGAACGCACTTCAAAATGGCGGCGGGGTTCTACTGTAGAAACATGGCGGCACAAAATGGCGCCTGTTGATAGAAACGACTCATTCTAAGGTAATAAAAACATAACGGTTCATTATGTAAGGTATATAAAACAGAGTTATGCGTATTATATTGCATTTCTGTCATAGATCCCCTTAAATACTACACATAGCACCTTTACATTGTATTCATCAGCCCTGTCTCTCTAATATAATCAAAGAAAGCTCGACTGTTCCGCTCACTTGACCAATTTGTCTTAATAATAATTTCCCAAACACTCATGTTTACTAATTTCCTGTTTGCATGATAGTCTCCTCAACCTAACATTGTTCATATTTGGATGTTTTCCTATTAAGTTAAATCTGAATGACTGTAGTAAATACCTTTTTTTATTTACTTTATTAATTAAGCTGTGAAGAAAAATTATTTGGTCAGTTAAATTCCTCACTTCAAATAAGAAATTCTCTTAGGCGCGCGCATGACGCGTTTTTGTCGTGCCCGCGGCGGGAAGTCGCGCTCTTGTGTGTCACAGGCGGTTGGGCGTGTGCGCGCGCGCAAGCGAGAGAGGGCATTGGACGCGCGCACGTCGGCGTCTGTGTGTGTGCGTTTCGCCTCGGCTGGTGTTGGTGGTTTTCAGCGGATAAAGAGGGAGTTGAGCGACCGTCGCTCGCTCGAGTGTGTGCGGAGAGTGCGTGCGTGCGGAGCGACAGCGCGGCGTTTCACTGATCCTGTCACATTAGGTGAGTTTCACCGCGGATAGCATGAAGCTAACGCACGCGCGAGCGCTATTGTCTATCCGCGGCGCGCACGTGCACGTCCAGCTACCTTCACATCAGCCCATCATTTATCTGTCTATCCCTCTATCTGTGTGTCTGTTTATTAGTTGTCTCTCTGACTGTTGTTTCATCCATCCATCCATCTCTCTCTCTAAAGTTCTCATGATGTGCTGATGTGTTTTTCTCTCGTGTGTGTGTCAGTGTGTGTGTGTGAGAGATGGTGATGGAGAAGCCGAGCCCCCTGCTCGTAGGACGCGAGTTTGTGCGGCAGTACTACACACTCCTGAATAAAGCGCCCGATTACCTGCACAGGTGAGAGGTCAGAGGTCACGCTGAGGGGACGCTGGTCACGTGACGGGTCTCTGACGTGTGTTTGTGTTGGGCAGGTTTTACGGCAGGAACTCCTCGTATGTCCACGGCGGGCTGGACGCCAACGGGAAGCCGGAGGAGGCCGTGTTCGGTCAGGCGGTGAGTCTTCCTCTTCATCCTCATCTTCCTCTGACCAGTGGCTCGGCTCTCAGGAGAACTGGTCCCAGTCCGGCCCTCAAGCTTGCTTACACACAACTGCTGATTGACAGCTGATGTCACATGACCTCCATTATTAAGTTGGCTTGAGAGAGCCAACTTACTAAAATCCTATTGTCTTCTGACCCTTAACTCCTCCTAGAGCTTTAACTCTACAAACTCCAAACTCGGCTCAGAGCTTCAGAATGTTCTGACTTAGTGTGCTATATCTTTTCTAACTGATCGGACTTAAGGTTTTCCTAAAATTGATGCTCAAAACTCAGAAAAATCCCATTGACTTTCATTGACTGAATGTTCTGTTGATGCAAGACAGTTCAAATTCCAACTGACAAAATTCAAATGTTTACAGTTGGAGAGGCTCATCAGACTCCATTAACTGCCATTCTGTCAACTATTTCTAAACCACTGACACCTATCTATCTATCTATCTATCTATCTATCTATCTATCTATCTATCTATCTATCTATCTATCTATCTATCTATCTATCTATCTATCTATCTATCTATCTATCTATCTATCTATCTATCTATCTATCTATCTATCTATCTATCTTTTATTTATTTATTTAAACTTTCTGGTCCGGCTTTCTCAAGCCAACTTAAAGTTTGCCTCAACAAACTTTTT
>NC_137117.1:4524973-4557473 GCF_949357685.1 Gobio gobio | reverse complement strand
TTATTGATACAGTACGAACACAAACGCTATCGCATGTCATAAAGCAAGATGACATCATCAGCTCTGCCCTCTTCTAGAAAGGGGCGGAAGCAGCAGCTCATTTGCATTTAAAGGTACACCCTCAAAAAGCGGTAATTTTAACATGATATAAAAATGGTGTGTGTGAGCAGAGTCTGAAGAGGAAGAGGATGAGGAGGAGGTGGAGGTGGAGGAGGAGGAGGAGCCAGTGGACACTCATGCTTCACCTGAGCCGGTACAGGACCGTCCCAGCAGCACCACCTACTATGAGCCGCCGCCCCCTGTCAGGTACACACACACAACACACACACACACACACACACACACACACACACACACACGTTACAGCAGCTGTTCATGTTCACAGTAATGGAGTGGAGGAGCAGCTGGAGGAGGCGGCCGCTGAGGCGGAGCCAGAGTCCCAGCCGGAGGCCCATCAGGACATGGAGGCGGAGCTTAACCCAGAGGCAGAGCTGCAGGCGGTGGAGGCGGAGCCTGAGGAGAAACTCCCAGAGGAGCGGAGAGGCTCCACCCCGGTCCCCGCTCTGACTCCGCCCCCTCACACCCCAGAGCCGCCCAAGGTACCGGAGGCCGTGTGTGTGTGTGTGTGTGTTTGTGTGTGTGTGTGTGTGTGGCGCTGTGTTGACCTGTGTGATGATGTCATCTGCAGGCGTTCTCATGGGCTCTGGTGACCAGTAAGAATCTTCCTCCGGCCGGCGGGATCTCTCCACATGTGCTGAAGGCGGCCAGTGCTCAGGTAGAGCTGCTGTTACCACAGGAAGATCATCATCATCATCATCATCGAATATAATATGAACGTGTGTGTGTGTGTGTCTCTCTTAGCCACGGCAGGAGGTCAGACAGGACAGTCAGTCACTACCCAGAGATCAGCGGCGGGAGAGAGGAGGCTTCCCTCCACGAGGACCCAGAGCAGGTGAGACGCGCACACACACTCGCTCACACACACACATGCTCACACTCGCTCACTCACACCCTCTCTCTCTCACACGCACACACGCGCTCTCTCTCACACACACACTCGCGCTCTCTCACACGCGCGTGCGCACGCTCTCTCTCTCTCTCTCTCTCACTCACACTCTCACTCACACTCACACTCACACTCACACTCACACTCTCACTCTCACTCTCACTCACACTCACACACACACACACACATGCTCTCTCTCACACGCTCACATGCTCTCTCTCACACGCGCGTGCGCACGCTCTCTCTCTCTCTCTCTCTCACTCACACTCTCACTCACACTCACACTCACACTCACACTCACACTCACACTCACACTCTCACTCTCACTCTCACTCTCACTCACACTCACACACACACACACATGCTCTCTCTCACACGCTCACATGCTCTCTCTCACACGCTCACACACACACACGCTCTCTCACACACACACACACTCGCGAACTATTCGAACATCTGGTTGCGCATTTTATCAATGACGCGCATTACGTCAATAACAGGACAAATGAATACAAAGACACATAACTACTTATATAGGTAGTCTATTTAAGTTTAAACATATTTGACAACGTATAACCTACACAAAAACAAGTAAATCAACTAATGGCTAAAGACCGCAGACCTCACTCTCTCTCGCCCTCACGCTCTCTGCTCATAACGGTTTAAATGAACACACACATTTTGAGGCTGATCAAGAGTTTTGTGCAAGCAATTTAAGGTCGCGACTCTTGTCCCAAATATAGCAGGCTTCATTCAGTGATTGAAACAAATATTAATATAAGTTTTACAGCATATTGAACGCTCCGAGCGAGCTGTGCTGTGCTAAACATGGAACTTTTCCTTGACATGAAACGGTAAATAATCAAACCAGTGGAAGCAGTGCATTTATCCTTCATTCATGCAATATCTCTTCAGTCAGTACCTCGGTTCCACTGCTGGACAGAACCCCTGAAGCCCCATCCACCACACTGATCGCTCTCTCATGTCCTTACAAATCAACTAAATTAATTTCTCCGTTATGGCCTCTTGTCGTGTTGCAGACAGAGAGCTTGTGGCGCGCGATGCAAAGTAAGGCTGGTCCAGTTTGCACATACAAATTAGTTGCTTATATTTATAAAACAAGCCTAAAAAAGCATAAAAAAAGCCCATTTAATAAAGAAAAGTTCACGAAACTAAGTGAAAACTCACTAAAGTGTTTAGTGAAATTAGGAAACATTTAGATATCATAAATTGAGTTGTATAAGTTAACGTTACATTTCTACATACATTTTGTTCTCATGTCACAAGTAATATCAAGGTTTATTTTGATCTGTTTTACATGATTCTTTTGTAGTGTGGTTTTCGGTGAAGTGTACTAAAATAAATATCGTCACCTGTGTACATTAGCCCACTTCTTCTCGACGCTTTTCCTGATAGTTTATAGAACAATTACTCCGAGTCGCCATCTGTCGTTTCAAAGAAAAGCACAACGGCGAGCGCGTCAAGTGTAAACGCCTCGTGCGTTTGGGGAGGAGCGCGCGCAGTCAGCGGAGGCTCGCGCGGCGGAGACGGGCCAAAGTACACAAGGCTTCAGGCGCGCTAGCGCCCACTCGCAAAGCAGACAGACACGCCTCTACTACCGCGGGCGTTTTTTCCCCCACATTTTTTTATTTATTCGAATATTAATTTTCACCTTCGAAATTAGTTTTTTAAAAACTATTCGAATATATATTCAAATTTAGAATATTCGTTGACAGCCCTAACACACACACACATGCTCTCACACGCTCACACACACACACACATGCTCTCACACGCTCACACACACACACACACATGCTCTCACACGCTCACACACACACACACATGCTCTCACACGCTCACACACACACACACACATGCTCTCACACGCTCACACACACACACACATGCTCTCACACGCTCACACACACACACACATGCTCTCACACGCTCACACACACATGCTCTCACACGCTCACACACACACACACATGCTCTCACACGCTCACACACACACACACATGCTCTCACACGCTCACACACACACACACATGCTCTCACACGCTCACACACACACACACATGCTCTCACACGCTCACACACACACACACATGCTCTCACACGCTCACACACACACACACACACATGCTCTCACACGCTCACACACACACACACACATGCTCTCACACGCTCTCACACACACACACACATGCTCTCTCACACGCTCACACACACAGACACATGCTCTCACACGCTCACACACACACACACACATGCTCTCACACGCTCACACACACACACACACACACATGCTCTCTCACACGCTCACACACACACACATGCTCTCTCACACGCTCACACACACACATGCTCTCTCACACGCTCACACACACACACACACACATGCTCTCTCACACGCTCACACACACACACACACACACATGCTCTCTCACACGCTCACACACACACACACACACATGCTCTCTCACACGCTCACACACACACACACACACATGCTCTCTCACACGCTCACACACACACACACACACATGCTCTCTCACACGCTCACACACACACACACACACACACATGCTCTCACACGCTCACACACACACACACACATGCTCTCACACGCTCACACACACACACACACATGCTCTCACACGCTCACACACACACACACATGCTCTCACACGCTCACACACACACACACATGCTCTCACACGCTCACACACACACACACATGCTCTCTCACACGCTCACACACACACACACACATGCTCTCTCACACGCTCACACACACACATGCTCTCTCACACGCTCACACACACACACACACATGCTCTCTCACACGCTCACACACACACACATGCTCTCTCACACGCTCACACACACACACACATGCTCTCTCACACGCTCACACACACACACACATGCTCTCTCACACGCTCACACACACACACACATGCTCTCTCACACGCACACACACACACACATGCTCTCTCACACGCTCACACACACACACACATGCTCTCTCACACGCTCACACACACACACACATGCTCTCTCACACGCTCTCACACACACACACACACACACACATGCTCTCTCTCACACGCTCACACACACACACATGCTCTCTCACACACACACACACATTCTCGCTCACACACGCACACATGCTCTCTCACACATTCTCGCTCACACACACACACATGCTCTCACACGCTCACACACACACACACATGCTCTCACACGCTCACACACACACACACATGCTCTCACACGCTCACACACACACACACACATGCTCTCACACGCTCACACACACACACACACATGCTCTCACACGCTCTCACACACACACACACATGCTCTCTCACACGCTCACACACACAGACACATGCTCTCACACGCTCACACACACACACACATGCTCTCACACGCTCACACACACACACACACACACACACATGCTCTCTCACACGCTCACACACACACACATGCTCTCTCACACGCTCACACACACACATGCTCTCTCACACGCTCACACACACACATGCTCTCTCACACGCTCACACACACACACACACACATGCTCTCTCACACGCTCACACACACACACACACACATGCTCTCTCACACGCTCACACACACACACACACACATGCTCTCTCACACGCTCACACACACACACACACACATGCTCTCTCACACGCTCACACACACACACACACACATGCTCTCTCACACGCTCACACACACACACACACACATGCTCTCTCACACGCTCACACACACACACACACACACACATGCTCTCACACGCTCACACACACACACACATGCTCTCACACGCTCACACACACACACACACATGCTCTCACACGCTCACACACACACACACATGCTCTCACACGCTCACACACACACACACATGCTCTCACACGCTCACACACACACACACATGCTCTCTCACACGCTCACACACACACACACACATGCTCTCTCACACGCTCACACACACACATGCTCTCTCACACGCTCACACACACACACACACACATGCTCTCTCACACGCTCACACACACACACACATGCTCTCTCACACGCTCACACACACACACACACATGCTCTCTCACACGCTCACACACACACACACATGCTCTCTCACACGCTCACACACACACACACATGCTCTCTCACACGCTCACACACACACACACACATGCTCTCTCACACGCTCACACACACACACACATGCTCTCTCACACGCTCACACACACACACACATGCTCTCTCACACGCTCACACACACACACACATGCTCTCTCACACGCTCACACACACACACACATGCTCTCTCACACGCTCACACACACACACACATGCTCTCTCACACGCTCACACACACACACACACATGCTCTCTCACACGCTCTCACACACACACACACACACACACATGCTCTCTCTCACACGCTCACACACACACACATGCTCTCTCACACACACACACACATTCTCGCTCACACACGCACACATGCTCTCTCACACGCTCTCGCTCACACGGACGCTCTCGCTCACACGGACGCTCTCGCTCACACGGACGCTCTCGCTCACACGGACGCTCTCGCTCACACACACGCTCTCGCTCACACACACGCTCTCGCTCACACGGACGCTCTCACTCACACGGACGCTCTCGCTCACACGGACGCTCTCGCTCACACACACGCTCTCGCTCACACACACGCTCTCGCTCACACGGACGCTCTCGCTCACACGGACGCTCTCGCTCACACGGACGCTCTCGCTCACACGGACGCTCTCGCTCACACGGACGCTCTCGCTCACACACACGCTCTCGCTCACACACACGCTCTCGCTCACACGGACGCTCTCGCTCACACACACGCTCTCGCTCACACGGACGCTCTCGCTCACACGGACGCTCTCGCTCACACACACGCTCTCGCTCACACGGACGCTCTCGCTCACACGGACGCTCTCGCTCACACACACGCTCTCGCTCACACACACGCTCTCGCTCACACACACGCTCTCGCTCACACGGACGCTCTCGCTCACACGGACGCTCTCGCTCACACGGACGCTCTCGCTCACACGGACGCTCTCGCTCACACGGACGCTCTCGCTCACACGGACGCTCTCGCTCACACGGACGCTCTCGCTCACACGGACGCTCTCGCTCACACGGACGCTCTCGCTCACACACACGCTCTCGCTCACACGGACGCTCTCGCTCACACGGACGCTCTCGCTCACACACACATGCTCTCACACGCTCACACACACACACTCGCTCACACACACGCTCTCGCTCACACACACGCTCTCGCTCACACACACGCTCTCGCTCACACGGACGCTCTCGCTCACACGGACGCTCTCGCTCACACACACGCTCTCGCTCACACGGACGCTCTCGCTCACACGGACGCTCTCGCTCACACGGACGCTCTCGCTCACACGGACGCTCTCGCTCACACGGACGCTCTCGCTCACACGGACGCTCTCGCTCACACACACATGCTCTCACACGCTCACACATGCTCTCACACGCTCACACACACACACTCGCTCACACACACGCTCTCGCTCACACACACGCTCTCGCTCACACGGACGCTCTCGCTCACACGGACGCTCTCGCTCACACGGACGCTCTCGCTCTCGCTCACACGGACGCTCTCGCTCACACGGACGCTCTCGCTCACACGGACGCTCTCGCTCACACGGACGCTCTCGCTCACACGGACGCTCTCGCTCACACGGACGCTCTCGCTCACACACACGCTCTCGCTCACACACACGCTCTCGCTCACACGGACGCTCTCGCTCACACGGACGCTCTCGCTCACACGGACGCTCTCGCTCACACGGACGCTCTCGCTCACACGGACGCTCTCGCTCACACACACGCTCTCGCTCACACGGACGCTCTCGCTCACACGGACGCTCTCGCTCACACGGACGCTCTCGCTCACACGGACGCTCTCGCTCACACGGACGCTCTCGCTCACACGGACGCTCTCGCTCACACGGACGCTCTCGCTCACACGGACGCTCTCGCTCACACACACGCTCTCGCTCACACGGACGCTCTCGCTCACACGGACGCTCTCGCTCACACGGACGCTCTCGCTCACACACACGCTCTCGCTCACACGGACGCTCTCGCTCACACACACGCTCTCGCTCACACGGACGCTCTCGCTCACACGGACGCTCTCGCTCACACGGACGCTCTCGCTCACACGGACGCTCTCGCTCACACGGACGCTCTCGCTCACACGGACGCTCTCGCTCACACGGACGCTCTCGCTCACACGGACGCTCTCGCTCACACACACATGCTCTCACACGCTCACACACACACACTCGCTCACACACACGCTCTCGCTCACACACACGCTCTCGCTCACACACACGCTCTCGCTCACACGGACGCTCTCGCTCACACGGACGCTCTCGCTCACACGGACGCTCTCGCTCACACGGACGCTCTCGCTCACACGGACGCTCTCGCTCACACGGACGCTCTCGCTCACACACACACACTCGCTCACACGGACGCTCTCGCTCACACGGACGCTCTCGCTCACACGGACGCTCTCGCTCACACACACGCTCTCGCTCACACGGACGCTCTCGCTCACACGGACGCTCTCGCTCACACACACGCTCTCGCTCACACACACGCTCTCGCTCACACGGACGCTCTCGCTCACACGGACGCTCTCGCTCACACGGACGCTCTCGCTCACACGGACGCTCTCGCTCACACGGACGCTCTCGCTCACACGGACGCTCTCGCTCACACACACGCTCTCGCTCACACGGACGCTCTCGCTCACACGGACGCTCTCGCTCACACGGACGCTCTCGCTCACACGGACGCTCTCGCTCACACGGACGCTCTCGCTCACACGGACGCTCTCGCTCACACGGACGCTCTCGCTCACACGGACGCTCTCGCTCACACGGACGCTCTCGCTCACACGGACGCTCTCGCTCACACACGCGCTCTCGCTCACACACACGCTCGCTCACACACACATGCTCTCACACGCTCACACACACACACTCGCGCACACATACACTCGCGCTCTCTCGCTCTCACTCTCACTCACACTCACACTCACACTCACACTCACACTCACACTCACACTCACACAGACACTTACACTTACACATGCTCGCTCACACACACACACACACACACACACACTCACACACACTTTCCTGCATGTGACTGTTGTTGTTGTTTGTCAGATGGCAGCGGCTCTGAGGCTCCGGGTGGGAGACAGTACATCAGTTTTAAGGGTGAGTTTCCTGTCATGTGACACTCAGTCATCATTCATCCAAAACACATGAAGCCCCAAACCCTGAAGTGTGTGTGTGTGTGTGTGTGTGTGTGTGTGTGTGTGCAGGTCGCGGTGACTCTGACGCCGGTGACTCTGAGGGCCGCCGGTCTGTCCGTTATCCAGACAGTCATCAGCTGTTCGTCGGAAATCTGCCTCATGACATCGACGAGGTCGAGCTGAAGGAGTTCTTCATGAGTGAGAGCCGTTGACCTTTGACCCTGATGATGATGCTCTGAGTGTGTGTGTGTGGTGTGACGCTGCTTTGTTTCGCTCAGCGTTTGGGAACGTGATGGAGATGCGGATCAACACCAAAGCCGTCGGAGGGAAGCTGCCCAACTTCGGTTTCGTGGTGTTCGACGACTTGGAGCCGGTGCAAAGGATTCTGGGAGCAAAGGTTTGTGATGTCACAGTTCGTTATTAACATCTTGATGATTCTTTACACCTCTGACCTGCTGGATTTCCTCCCTCAGCCCATCATGTTCCGTGGGGAAGTGCGGCTGAACGTGGAGGAGAAGAAGACGAGGGCGGCCCGGGATCGCGACCCCAGAGGACCCCCAGACGGCCGGCGAGGGCCCCGGGGCCCCATGGGGAACGGGATGGGGCGGGGCGGGGCGCCGCGGGGCGGGATGGGGGCGGGGCGAGGAGAGAGCCGCTTCACGGGCCCCCGCCGCTGAGCCCAAACACACACCAGTCTCTCTTTGCTTTTGCTTTTTCTCTCCGTGTCTCTCTCCGGCTTCTGGACTGTGATTGGCCGTCAAAGACTCCGAACTCCGCCCACAAGGGGCGTCATCCGCGCTTTTCCTTTGATTTTGTCACGATTTTGCTAAGAAGAAGAACGGGACTTTTTTTCCTATAGAGCAGTTGAATGTCACGAAGGGGTTTCCTCACGGATTTCTGCACATTTTATAACTTCATAAATCAGTGCTCAGTGTACAATTATTTATTTTCCTAGTCAATAAAACAGTGGTGGTGCCTTAACTCGATCCTGTGTGTGTGTGTGTGTGTGTGTCATGTCCGAGCTGGACTGTTCCTCATGTTTCTTCAGTTTTCCTCAATGTCTCTGCATGGCTGTTTGTGGGATGTGCTGCTCTTTTCATACAGCGTTTCTCACCACTGTCCGCCTGCGTTCGGTTCTGGGTTCGGATTGGACTTCGGCAGGTTTTTGTTTGAATGTGTTTTCAACTTTCAATAAACTACTGAAATCTGCAGCAATGTCATTGAATTTCTTTGTGTTTGGATCACCATATAATTTCTAGTTTCATCCCTACGATGAAGCTTAAATAACACACTTCTGCGATATTTGCAATAATAAACATTCCAAATCGACGCGTCCGCCATCTTGGAACAGTCAACGTGACGCTGTTCATCACTCACGTCTTGATTGATTTTCAGCAAAAATGTCAGCAAAAAACCACGGAGCTGTAAATCCCACAGGAAATAGCCATTCAGAATGTGCTGTGTTTTTATAACTCCCCATTAATGATTAAATGACCTTGATGTCAATTTGACGTCAAATATTAGTCAAGACTTGATTAGTCAAGAATTTAGTTTTGACGTAAATTGCCCGCTGGGGTTGTAATAATCATCTGCTAATGTGTATTGCAGAGATAGATGTGATTAACTGGGTTGCAGTCGCTCAGTCATCTTCCCCTCGTTTGTTTTGACCGTTCCAATATGGCGGACATACACTGAGGCGATAACCTATATGTTTATTAAGCATTAAAGTCAATGTACGGTGTACTATCCTGAGTAAAAATAGATGTATTTTGCTTCATTTAAACTGGTCTGTATCGAAGGATCGTGTGAATCGAGGAGGATCATGTATAAATAATACTAATTTTAGTTAGTGTATTAATTAAATAAACAAAATAGGTAATATTATGCTAATATAGTAATTACAATTTCCGAATCCTTAAATAAATTTTCATTGTGCGCAATATACACCAGCGTTATGTTTGTCGAATTAAACCAACTCGTTTCTGACGTGGTTTGACTGACAGCGCGTCGGTTTCTATGGCGACAGTGCAGTTATTTACGTGCTGCGCAAACAAGCGGCAGCGATGCGCCTTATTGACCGAATGAAAGCTCATATTTCATCTGTATTAGTGGAGCTGGAGCCCGTGACCCGCGGGTGTGATGTATAAGTACGAGACTCTGGGCTGTCTGGGCTCCGGGAGCTACGGGACCGTGCTGACCCAGATAGCAATGAGTCGGCGGACCACCGGCGGTGATCCGGCGGCTGTAGAAGCGTCAGAATTGCGTAATCGCAAACATGTTTGACGGCGCACCGCCGGCGGCAGCCGCTTTTTAAAAGCGGCAGCCGGCTTCCTACCGCCTTCGTACCGCCGCCGGCCCGCAGGCAAACCGCCGTTCCGCCGCCTTTATACCAGAAGGCGGCCCGGCGGAGGCAAACGCTTTTTTCGAACGATCTGCCTCCGCTTATTGTGTAATAAATAATATATATATTTATTTATTATTCATATATTTGTAACATGCAGTTTATGATGGATAATAATTGAACAAACCAGATAAATTCCCATTTGGCATTTTTATTCCACATTTCAAAGTACATTAACTGTCAATGATACAAGATAATATAAATTAAATATAACAGACAATAAATAAGCTTAAATAGGCCTATAAATAACAAAAAACATTTACTAAAGAACCTGCATGTTTCCAATTAAATTTTGGTTTAAAAAAAAAAAAAAACAGCCTTACAAGCAAATTATAACACTTACAATATTTGTTAATAACAAATAGGTCAGCTCTGGGATGAAAAGAATTACCATTAAATATTATATCAAATAATGAGGATATTTGGTACCAAAGAATGTGCAGGATACCAAATAAATCGAGGTATAACATCACATTTAACAAGCCATTTCTAACAATAGCATAAATGGTAATAATTTAGAGTAAAGCTCTGGAGAAGAATAGAACAGTAGTAGAACAGAACATTATAACAAGCCTGACTATGGGTTCTCCGGTTTTCCCCGACCTCCAGAATGAGGCAGCGCAAATTGGCTTATCTTCAGTGATTTCTTGTGCGCCTATATAAAGGACAAACAACCTCGCCATCCCATATCTATCCAAGGAGCTGCCTTCAAGGCAGGGTCACAGGGAATAAAAAAAAAGTAATTTCCACAGTGAACAGTGTGGATTGGGTGAGTGTAGCCTGAAACTTCTGGCTTCTTTAGGGGTCTTGATGTTACTGACTGCAGGATAAAGAAAGGGTTCCAGGTGTCAGTAGTCAGCCTAGGTGTAAGAGGTCGGCTGTGGGTCCCTCTCAGCTGTGCGGCGTCTTTTTCCACCTTCACGATCAGATGCTCCTTTCAGGTAACGCATAGCGCTAACCTGGACCGCCTCATCAGTGGCATCCTGGGTCGCCGGGTTCTTCCGGATGGCTCCTGTAGAAAATACAGATCTGTCATTCCATGTGAATGTCATAAGGCCACACACATCTACTTAAATATATAACAAATTTATATATTTATATATATATTACTTTGAACAATGGTCTTCAGGAACATGTCTCTAAAACATGCTTTATCCCCTACACCCGTCCAGGTTGTATTAATGGAAAGGTGATTAGAGAAGATACTCTAAAGCATTCGCCACACGGTTGTCTTTAGGTCCCTCCCACATTTGATTGCCAAAAACCGAAGCTGAAAATACAAAAAAGTGTTACAAATTACATATCTCTGAAGCTTCTCATACATAAATATAAAAATGTGACAGGCTGTGATTCAGACTGTAGAATATGCAGTGTACAATCTTAAATTTTACTTTTTAGATTACCCTACAGCATTATAAACAAAATCAGCACACTTACTGGAGCTCTTTATCCTGCCTCAAACTGTTGTCAAGCAACGCCAAATGGGTTGTCTAGGGGGAGTAACAGACCCCCTGGCAGGGATAACTCTCCAAAAGACACATTGGCACTGAAATGTTGCAGCATAGTGTCCATTTTGTTGTCCATGCTATGCACAACATCGCCAAACTCTCCAAGACGTCGCAGCATTAGGGTCTGATCTGCACCTACAGGGGTTCACAGAATAAAAGAATAAAGCAGTCAGTCCTGGTCCCTCAACTACTAAACTATGACATTTACAACTAGGTCTACTACATGTACAGGTGGCCCCAGTGGGAATTAAACCAACAACCACAGGTGTTGTTTGCAAGTTGTACCTGATTGCCCAGTACGAGCAAACGTCGTCAACATTGTCCCAACTTGCTTCACCTGCTCATGAAGTGAGCCGCTGTCATCCGAAGCTACAAAATGAAAGGCATTTGGTAATTTTGGACCTACATCACAGTCAAAAAAGTAAAATTTAAGAAAGAGTGCATGTTCTCACCTGCTCGTGCATTGCTTTCCCTCAGGGCTTGGTTCTCATTCTGGAAATCTACATAAAAAATATTTTATTTTAATTATATATATATATATATATATATATATATATATATATATATATATATATATCAACAACTACAGGCACAATTTTCCATACTGTTAAAGTTTCCAACATCTGCAATTTCCTGTTTGTCCATCTCAACTCCTTTCAATATTCTTCTCCTTATAGCCCAGTAACTAGACATTGTGACTAACAATTTATTTACCTTGAAAGCCGAAACGATTGTCCAACAATAGGTCTCTTGGATGAAGATAACCGATTGTGCTCTGGTCAAGGTATCTGCAAGAAAATGTGAACAAAACCGCATTAACGTTAAATACAGAATATACAGTAGCTATGCTGTGGGGGGAAAAACTGGTCAGCCAAATGTGGAACAGTAAAATGTATTCATTCAGTGTAGTGATTCAAGTAAACTGCATTGTCCTCAAACATAATAAGTACAGCAGTTCAGAGAAATAACTCATAAATGACCTTAAATGCTAGAAGAACAGTAGCAACACAGCACATGTTAGCTAACACTTGCTAAAACTGACCTAACGTTAGCAGCATGCTTGTTCGGACTAACAAAATAATTTAAATAACCTATATACATCATTCTGTTTTGTTAGAAAACACCAAAAGTTAAACTTAAGTCTTTCTAGATGTAAAGCTTTGGCTAACTTACCTACAGTAGCTAGATACATTTTAACATGTAGAACATGCTTGAACTCAGTGTGTAAAAAAGGCGAAACAGCACGTGTTAGCTAACACTGTGTATTGTGCACTATATCAGCGTGCGTGTCTGAACAAACTAATTAAAACAACCTACCGGTATATACATCAAAAATGAACATAATATTGTGTGACACAAAAAGGAAACATGTACTTACTTAAACGCTCGTAGTCGAGGATATTTTCTGATCTCCTCTCTTCAAATACTAAAACCATGTGATGAGCGGCCGCTGTTGGTAAATCTGTATGTTTTACCGGTTTGTCTTCCGTCTTTTTTAAGTATACTGCCCCTCTCGGCCGGTGGAGGTACTTCTCTGTTTTTTTTTATTTTATTTTTATTTAAATTAGTACATGTATAGACAAGTACAATACAAAAAGTACAATGAGAGAAAAATAAAAATAATAAAGCATTGTGGTACAGTTCCGAATATGTAGAACAAAGAATAACAACAAATGTAACACTGTATATAAAATAAATAATAAAAATAAGAATTCTGAGATAGAAAATACTTTATAATATTAAGGCAGTCACATGAAATTGAAAAGCTTTCAGGTTTCTGTTTTTGTAAGCTTTTTGTTTTGCGACCTCATGTTTGAGAGGGTTTCAAATATTGTAAAAATCAGCTTTATAAGAGGTAATATTAGAGGGCTTCTTTTGAGTTATTCTTGTCTTATGAATGTAGAATTTTTCCTAAATAATTAATAATATATTTTTGTTTTTCAGAAAAATATGGGTTTTGAAAACAAAGTAAAATGTCATGAAGTTAGTTCTAATTTTTTGTCATGTCTATTTTAAAGTCAGTCCAAAAAGAAATAGAAAAAAGGCCAATACAAAAATAAGTGTTATCCTAAAATGAACTTTCAAACTTTCTTAACCCTCCTATTATGCTAAAAAAAAAAAAAGTATTACATCCATTATGGGTCAAATTGACCAACACTGTTTAAACACACTCGACATGCAAATAATCAAGTGAAAATTTAAATGTAATTTCCTAAACCTAACCTTATCATGGAATCAAGAGTCAAGAATCTGTTATAAACCCTAATGGCTTTGGAGCAAAAAAAACTAATATTTGATATAATTCACATATAGGCTATTATGATTTTATAATCGCTTCAAATGTGAGAACTAGTTAAAATGCTGTCAGTTCCACTCTATTTCCCAACAAGCCAAACATAGCCAACGTGGCTGGTCGAATTTGAGAGTAGAAATCCTTGTATTTCACAGCGGCTTGCCGCCAGCCGGCCGCGGTCCATTAGGCGGAGGCAACCGCCAGAGAAAATGAAGCCGGCGGCCCGCCGGCTAGTCGGCCGCGGCATCTCGCAAGAAATGGGAGTGACGTATTCGGCGGCAAACGTTTCATCACCGCCAGCGGGACGCACCTATAGCCGACAGCTTAGGGCCGGCGGCAAAAAGAAGCCGTGCCGATATTTTTTGCTATCTGGGGAAGTGTCGCCACCGGGACACCGGCCGAACCGTCGCCGTGAAGAAGCTTCTGGAGGAAGATGAGGGCGTGAGGAAGATCGTGCAGAGAGAAGTCAAGCTGCTGAAGGTCAGTCACGTGTCTGATCAATGATAAACACGACTGTTATCAAATATTATATTTGAAGTAACTTAGCTACTTTATGTAGGAAGGGCACTATTAGTAGTGAACTTTTAAGTGTACTATTTCAATGCTGCTTGGGAAAAAAATTAGCCCCATATTTTAAGTGTACTATAAGTGAAACGAACTATATGAACGTTACTCATTTGTACTGCTTTTGTACTACAAGTGAACTTATAAGTATAGGAGTTTACTATTTGAATACTTGTAGCACATTTTTTAGTTTATGAAAGTACACTCAGTAAACTGCTATACTGCATAGGATACTTTTTTTTAACTGTTATTGAACTGAATTAAATTTGTTTCGCAATTAATGAAATCTGTTTTCTTTATTCAATATTTTCAAACAATTTATAAGATTGGATGTAAAACTATGTGAAAAAAGTATTCAATAGGCTACTCAATCAAAAGAGTAAACATTACAAGCCCAGTGTTTAGAATACTTGTATATCTCGATCAAACGCGTACAAGTATAGGCCAAATATACTTTTCTGTGAGTATAAGTCTAGTATACTTAAGTGCAATTTTAAGTATATTTCTGAGACGTACATTAAACAATAGTGAAAATATAGTTTCTTATTTTTAGTATAAAAGATGTATACTAATAGAAAGTGCAAGGCTGATGCTCTGATTCACACATCCATGAGCAAGGCCATTTCATCTCGGTTGTAGGGACGTGAGACACACACACACACACACACACACACACACACACACACACACACACACACACACACACACACACACACACACACACACACACACACACACACACACACAGCACAGTCCTGATCGTCAAAATGAAAAAGGTTTTTGTGATCTTGATGAGTGTTTGTTCATTTTACACCCTGTGTGTGTGTGTGTGTGTGTGTGTGTGTGTGTGTGTGTGTGTGTGTGTGTGTGTGTGTGTGTGTGTGTGTGTGTGTGTGTGTGTGTGTGTGTGTGTGTGTGTGTGTGTGTGTGTGTGTTGGCAGCAACTGAGGCATGAGAATCTGGTGAACCTGCTGGAGGTGTGGAAGCGCAGACGCCGCTGGTATTTGGTGTTTGAGTTCGTAGAGCGGACGGTTCTGGATGAGCTTGAGCAGTTTCAGTCTGGACTGGATCCGCACAGAGTCCGAAAGTATCTCTTCCAGATCCTGAGGGCCGTGGGGTTCTGCCACCAGAACAACGTGAGCGTCTGACCCTAACCTACACCTAACCTAACTCTAACCTTACTCTAACTCTAACCCTAACCTAACTCTAACCTTACTCTAACTCTAACCCTAACCTAACTCTAACCTTACTCTAACTCTAACCCTAACCTAACCCTAACCTAACTCTAACCTTACTCTAACTCTAACCCTAACCTAACTCTAACCTTACTCTAACTCTAACCCTAACCTAACCCTAACCTAACTCTAACCTTACTCTAACTCTAACCCTAACCTAACTCTAACCTTACTCTAACTCTAACCCTAACCTAACTCTAACCCTAACCCTAACCTAACTCCAACCTTACTCTAACTCTAACCCTAACCTAACTCTAACCTTACTCTAACTCTAACCCTAACCTAACTCTAACCCTAACCTAACCCTAACCTAACTCTAACCTTACTCTAACTCTAACCCTAACCTAACTCTAACCTTACTCTAACCTTACTCTAACTCTAACCTAACTCTAACCTAACTCCAAACCAACTCTAAACCTACAAATAACCTAACTCTAACTCTAACCTAACTCTAACCCAACTCTAAACCTACACATAACCTAACTCTAACTCTAACCCAACTATAACCTAACTCTAACTTAACTCTAACCTAACTCTAACTTAAGCCTAACTCTAACCTTACTCTAACTTAACTCTAACCTAACCCTAACCTAACTCTAACTCTAACCCAACTCTAACCTAACTCTAACCTTACTCTAACTCTAACCCTAACCTAACTCTAACCTTACTCTAACCTAACTCTAACTCTAACCTAACTCTAACCCAACTCTAAACCTACACATAACCTAACTCTAACTCTAACCCAACTATAACCTAACTCTAACTTAACTCTAACCTAACTCTAACTTAAGCCTAACTCTAACCTTACTCTAACTTAACTCTAACCTAACCCTAACCTAACTCTAACTCTAACCCAACTCTAACCTAACTCTAACCTTACTCTAACTCTAACCTAACTCCAACCCAACTCTAAACCTACACATAACCTAACTCTAACTCTAACCTAACTCTAACCTTACTCTAACTTAACTCTAACCCAACTCTAAACCTACACATAACCTAACTCTAACCTAACCCTAACTCTAACCTAACTCTGCTCTGTCCCTGATCCTCTGTGTGTGTCAGATCATCCACAGGGACGTGAAGCCGGAGAATGTTCTGGTGTCTCAGCTGGGTGTAGTCACTCTAACCTAACTCAACCCTAACTCTAACCTAACTCTAACCTAACTCAACCCTAACTCTAACCTAACTCTAACCTAACTCTGCTCTCTCCCTGCTCCTCTGTGTGTGTCAGATCATCCACAGGGACGTGAAGCTGGAGAACGTTCTGGTGTCTCAGCTGGGTGTGGTCACTCTAACCTAACTCAACCCTAACTCTAACCTAACTCTAACCTAACTCTAACCTAACTCTGCTCTGTCCCTGATCCTCTGTGTGTGTCAGATCATCCACAGGGACGTGAAGCCGGAGAATGTTCTGGTGTCTCAGCTGGGTGTAGTCACTCTAACCTAACTCTCACTCTAACTCTAACTCTAACCTTACTCTAACTCAACCCTAACTCTAACCTAACTCTAACCTAACTCTAACCCTAACTCTAACCTAACTCTGCTCTGTCCCTGATCCTCTGTGTGTGTCAGATCATCCACAGGGACGTGAAGCCGGAGAACGTTCTGGTGTCTCAGCTGGGTGTAGTCACTCTAACCTAACTCTCACTCTAACTCTAACTCTAACCTTACTCTAACTCTAACCTAACTCTAACCTAACTTTAACTTAAGCCTAACTCTAACCTTACTCTAACTTAACTCTAACCTAACTCTAACTTAACTCTAACTTAAGCCTAACTCTAACCTTACTCTAACTTAACTCTAACCTAACTCTAACTTAAGCCTAACTCTAACCTTACTCTAACTTAACTCTAACCTAACTCTAACCTAACTCTGCTCTGTCCCTGATCCTCTGTGTGTGTCAGATCATCCACAGGGACGTGAAGCCGGAGAATGTTCAGGGGCCTGTACCATGATGGTAGTTTAACAAACTCAGGGTTACAGGATTAGTTTAGAGTTGACAAAACCAAACCAATCTATTCAGGCTTTGTTGGTCCCATGATGCTGATCATCAGCTTTCTCTGTCAACTCAGGCTTTGATCCTGAGTTTAGGAGTTTAGCTGTGACATCAGTAGTGAACAGCCAATCAGACGCTGTGGATCAGTAAAACTGAGATTCACTTCTCGCGAGAGAAGCAGCGAGATTAATTTCTCTCTTCTGTAGAATATTACATGATTGAAAAATATTAAGAATTTAAACAAATTTACACGGCAAGAAGAAAAGAGATGTCTATAAAAGAGTACAACTTATAAAAAATATTCACTACGTCAATGCAAGTAAAAGTTATGAAGTTAGTTTAGTTGATATATAGAGAATTGAGTAATGTAGTAATTTTTATAGCTTTATTTATTGATTTTAAAGCTTATTTGTATGACCTTTGTATAGGCTATTTATATTAATTTGAACAAAGTGCCTATTAATGATTGATTAACTAAAATGATACATGTGTAATTGATTAAGGGTATAATAATTACATAAATTATATCTAAATCATTCAAAATTATTATTATTATAAATAAGCATTGTAAAAAGCCAGACACTTTAGTCTTTAATAGCCATTTGCTATGTAGTGACCTTTAGTTTGGAGTAGAAAAAGGGGAGTGACTTTATTGCATCATAGATGTCACTTTGCTCACAGCTGATTGGTCTAATTTCAGTTTTAGATCTCTTATCCAGAACATAACCTGCCCTGGAGCAGGTTAACTGTGGAGCGTAAGTTACTATGGAGATGAACTCGGCTAAAAGCCAAACCACTTTAATGGTACCTAAAACCCATGATTAGCACAAACTAAGCTTAAGCATATCTGGCTAGCCAGCTAAACCGGCTTCATGGTATAGGCCCCTGGTGTCTCAGCTGGGTGTAGTCACTCTAACCTAACTCTCACTCTAACTCTAACTCTAACCTTACTCTAACTCTAACCTAACTCTAACCCTAACTCTAACCTAACTCTGCTCTGTCCCTGCTCCTCTGTGTGTGTCAGATCATCCACAGGGACGTGAAGCCGGAGAATGTTCTGGGGCCTGTTTCAGAAAGGAGGTTAAGTGAAAACTCTGAGTATGTTAACCCTGAAATAAGGGAAACTCTGGGTTTTCTGTTTCAGAATGGGAGGTATGTCAAACCCGAGAAAGCAGGGTAAGTCAAGCCCGTTTCTGAAAGAGAGGTAACTTATACTCAGAGTCAGTTACCAGGGTAACTTACTCTGTGAACCTAACCTGGTCAGAGGCAGGTTTTCTTTGGTAAACCCAGAGTTTATTTCGTTCTCCTCCCCTTTTTAAACACAGCAGTGTTTAAATACTTTACTCATTCATTCAAACGCCACAAATGCTTTTCTTACGGAGTATTTTGGTCGTATTTCAAGTATAAATATAAAACAATTATACATTTAATCTAAATCTAAAGTAAGCAAAGTTTACTTAAAACAAATTAAATTATCTGCCACTTGACAAATATACAAAGTAAGAAAAGCATTCTTTGCAGGAACATTCATTGCTCATATTTTCATCATGAGGACACTGTCAAAGTGACAAAAATGGCATGTCCTTTTATACAGGATCCTGACGTTCACTTGATAATCCTCTAGAAGTAACCCTGATAATTAGAATTTCCTTTAGGATTTCCAGTGGTTGGACGCATTTATGACACTCATATATACCCATCATCACACTTTCTGAAAACGGATTATTGTATGGAATGGAAGGATGCTGCCAGATGGTAGTACGAGATATATGCCATAACCACCACCACAGCTGTTAAATACATTTATTTACATTTTTATAGTCATCTTTATTTCCTACAAATACTTTATTCTTTTTCCTGTTGGGTGTTAATATTCTTCCTCCATCTCCTCTTCATCTGTCAGTGGTGCTGGAGTTTGGCTGGCCTGAGTAGAAGTCAAATGTTTAATGTCATTACCCTGATTAATAAATGTAACAGGTGGGATCAGAGAACATTTCATTATGTGAAAAGAGCATAGACCCTTTCACATTTCTGGGTTTCCGAAGCTGAAGTCGTCATAGTTGGGTTAACTCTTATAGCGGTGAATGAGAGAATACATTAAATATATATTTTTGTGTCTCCATTTGCTCAAATAGCAAAAGAAAAACTCCACAATAGTGATTTCACAACTTTCAAAAAGATGGAAAAATTAAAGTGAGATTGATAATGGAAGTGAAAAACAGTGATGCCAGTAGCGCGTTACTCTAATTTGACTACTTTTTCCAGTAACGAGTAATCTAACGCGTTACTATTTCCAAACCAGTAATCAGATTAAAGTAACTTATCCAAGTCACTGTGAGTTACTATTTTTGTCATTTTCCTTAGTAAAAATATATATTTTTGTTTAGTCTCAGCAGGGTTTTTCCTGCATAGAGAATTACGAGGCGGCCGCCTCTGTCAAATTTCTTGCCGCCTCCGTCTGTCGACAAAATTCAAGACAGGCAGTCACTTGCTCACATTAGGCATGTCGTGATAATTAAATAATCATCAGAAATATATATTGTCACATTATCCTTAAGCAATCATTATTAGTATATTATGATTTGCTAGTAGCCTACAAAGTCATCTAAAGCCATAGCTGAATGTCTTTCCTCCGCTGCTCTGTCAATCTCCGTTCAGCATTCAAACTGCGCGTCGCGTTCGGTTCCAGTCAGCAGCTGCTCGGTAAAGCTCACTCCAATATGATATATTACCGTTATAATACTTGATATGTTGATAAAATAATTTATCTTGCTGGAGTTTATCTAGCGGTTTCTAAAGATGTTGTGCTCGCTACCCGGGTGACAACACAAGGACTATTAATAAGCATCACACGCACAATAACCGGAATTTAAAACTGTGAAGAAACAAATAATCAGTGAACGTTTGGACCGATATAGGCTACATAGTAGACTAGGATTTGTGCGCTCAACGCTCATCTTCTCTTTCAGGGCCGTGCAGAGAGTTCTTCAGGGGCAGGGGCTCAAATGTAAAAAAGGGGCAATATATATATATATATATCCTTATGCTCATCAAGCCTGCATTTATTTAATAAAAAATACAGAAAATAAATATTCTGAAATATTATTACATTATGTTCTTTTTAACTTTTTATTATCAAAGAATCTTGAAAAGAGTATCACAGTTTCAATCATTGACATTAAATCCTCATATTAGAATGATTTCTGAATGATCATGTGACGCTGAAGAGTGGAGTAATGATGCTGAAAATACAGCTGTGATCACAGGAATAAATTATATTTTAAATGATTTTAAAATAGAAAACCATTATTTTAATAATATTTCACAATATTGCTGTTTTTTATCAAAAAAATGCAGGCTTGATGAACATAAAAGACTTCTTTCATAATGCTGCATAATATTAAAAAATGGTAATTATTAAGTCCTTTCACGTCACCATTTCGCCAGCCTACACTTCACATAATAGGCCTGTAGGTGCCGGTGGCACTTGGGTTTTGTTAACTTTGATAGTTTCATGAAGTAGTAAACGGTGTATCAATATACATAAATACAAGTGAATTTAACACTACTTACCATTAATGCGACTTTTGCTGCTTAATGGTTTTGTGCAGATTTGTTTGTTGTCTGTTAAAATCCATTTTGTCAGTGATGCAATTAATAAAATGAGACAAACCGCAGGAAATCGTTCCACAAACGTTAGTTCGTCTGTCCATGTAATTTTCAACCGATTTATGAATAATGCTGCCTTCACGTGCTATCGGAAATTGGATTATTCCGACTTCTGAAGTCGTGATTACGAGCGCATTGCATTCAAGATTCAAAATGTGAGGGCGTTCATGTGCAATGTTTACCTAGGAAACTCGTATTTACGATAATTCCGAGAGCACGTGAAGGCAGCATAAGAACAGCTTTGCCAGATCACGATTGGTTGGTGTATAGTATACATGACGGGCATTGGTGAATTGTGTAATACCTTAAAATATATAATATACATATTTGTAATTAAATCAACACATTAGCTCTGATTATGGATGGGAAAAAAAATATTGGCGTACTTTTTTCCCGTGAGGCCACACGCTCTCTGAAAGGACCATATTTGGCTCGAGAGCCGTTTCCGAACAGTGGAAAATCAGCTGTCAATCAAAACGCACGCGACCCATAGCAACGCGTTATGGCAACGCCTCAACAGAAATTGTCCGACTTTTGAGCCGTTCGTTACTATTGTATACATTGTCATGTTATAATAATCACATTTATTTAGTTTTATTGACCACGATATTATCATTGATATTTGTCTGAGAGGGGCACTTTTGATTCATTTTGAAAAGGGGCAGGGGCTCGAGCACCCAAAGCCCCCCCCCTCTGCACGTGCCTGTTCTCTTTATGCCGTGGACTTTTCAATGTGCACTCGCGCTGCACTGCGCCCTCTGACTCCATGTTGCTTTAAGCGCATCATTCTGCACCCGGGATGCGCATAAGCGCTTTGTTACCGCTCTGTTTTGAAGCGTTTCATATATTTTCATAGTTTTGTGCACTTAAAGATTAACAAATATATTGTTCTCACGTATCAATCATATATTTGTTGTCCCTTTACAGAGCTGCACATTACGTTTACAATAAAATATAAATCTTGTAATTTTATATTATTTGTGTAGGCCCATATAATTATTTTCATTCATATATAAATATAAATTAAAAATTAAATATACATTGTTTTTCATAAATGTATTTAATAAGAACACAAAGTAATTTGTACCTTTTCATTATTAACATGTTTAGATTTTATAAACTTAGTCAAAAGATTTTTTTTGGAGATACAATTTCAGGAGATACATTGTTGACGTTACTGTTAAAAATGCACTTTCCAAAAAAGTGTTGGCAAAAACGGTTGTCATTTTTATGTTGAGGCTGCAGAGGTGTTGTCGGCAACTGATGAATGTAACTTATAAAGTAACTTGTAATCTAACTTAGTTACTTTTAAAATCAAGTAATCTGTAAAGTAACTTAGTTACTTTTAAAATCAAGTAATCTGTAAAGTAACTAAGTTACTTTTTCAAAGTAACTGTGGCAACACTGGTGAAAAGAGAGAAAGATGTTAATTTTAACTATCACTCCCAAAGACGCTGTATTAGAAACACTCTCACAGTAGCGGTAACTTGATTTTTGTATTTTGATGCAAAAGTAATATAATACAAAGTATTAGTGTTATAAATGTACATACATAAAAAAAAAAAAAAAAAACCTTGCAGGATTTACGATATTGATGACCATTAAAGCACGTCATCTGTGAAAAGGGTCTATTTGGGAAAAGCTGCTGCACATTGGACACTGAATGATATTTATTTAATATGTCAAATGTTTGTAAAGTCATTAAACCTACACCCATGAAAATTTTATGCTTAAAGCTTTTCCTGATTGAATTATGTTTTTTATTTTTATTTTTTATTTTTTTTTTAGCTGCTGCCACATTCTTTGTTTGCCTTTTGGATACCATGAAAATTAAACTTAATTAAAATAATTAAGAATTAAACTTGTGTATTGAGTATGCAAACGTCTTTTTGTTGGGTGCTGTTGCCATGGTGAATCGTAATTTCTGAGCTCCATTGATCGTGGCTTTTCATAGTTGGAATGCATGAGCTTAACTCAGAGTCAGTCTACTCAGAGTTGATTGAACTACCTCAATTCAGCTGTTCTGAAACCCAAAACTCAGAGTTTCCCATCTCAGAGTAAGTCAACTCAGAGTTCAGGTTTAAACTCAGAGTTGGTTGAACCTCCTTTCTGAAACAGGCCCCTGGGGCCTGTTTCAGAAAGGAGGTTAAGTGGAAACTCTGAGTATGTTAACCCTGAAATAAGGGAAACTCTGGGTTTTCTGTTTCAGAATGGGAGGTATGTCAAACCCGAGAAAGCAGGGTAAGTCAAGCCCGTTTCTGAAAGAGAGGTAACTTATACTCAGAGTCAGTTACCAGGGTAACTTACTCTGTGAACCTAACCTGGTCAGAGGCAGGTTTTCTTTGGTAAACCCAGAGTTTATTTCGTTCTCCTCCCCCTTTTTAAAGCACCAGCTGTGTTTAAATACTTTATTCATTCATTCAAACGCCACAAATGCTTTTCTTACTGAGTATTTTGGTTGTATTTCAAGTATAAATATAAAAAAAAATTATACATTTAATCTAAATCTAAAGTAAGCAAAGTTTACTTAAAACAAATTAAATTATCTGCCACTTGACAAAAATACAAAGTAATAAAAGCATTCTTTGCAGGAACATTCATTGCTCATATTTTCATCATGAGGACACTGTCAAAGTGACAAAAATGGCATGTCCTTTTATACAGGATCCTGACGTTCACTTGATAATCCTCTAGAAGTAACCCTGATAATTAGAATTTCCTTTAGGATTTCCAGTGGTTGGACGCATTTATGACACTCATATATACCCATCATCACACTTTCTGAAAACGGATTATTGTATGGAATGGAAGGATGCTGCCAGATGGTAGTACGAGATATATGCCATAACCACCACCACAGCTGTTAAATACATTTATTTACATTTTTATAGTCATCTTTATTTCCTACAAATACTTTATTCTTTTTCCTGTTGGGTGTTAATATTCTTCCTCCATCTCCTCTTCATCTGTCAGTGGTGCTGGAGTTTGGCTGGCCTGAGTAGAAGTCAAATGTTTAATGTCATTACCCTGATTAATAAATGTAACAGGTGGGATCAGAGAACATTTCATTATGTGAAAAGAGCATAGACCCTTTCACATTTCTGGGTTTCTCAGAGCTGAAGTCGTCATAGTTGGGTTAACTTTCATAGAGGTGAATGAAAGAATAAATTAAATATATATTTTTGTGTCTCCATTTGCTCAAATAGCAAAAGAAAAACTCCACAATAGTGATTTCACAACTTTCAAAAAGGGAAAAATTAAAGTGAGATTGATAACTGCAGTGAAAAGAGAGAAAGATGTTAATTTTAACTATCACTCCCATAGACGCTTTATTAGAAACACTCTCACAGCAGCGGTAGCTTGATTTTTGTAATTTGATGCAAAAGTAATATAATACAAAGTATTAGTGTTATAAATGTACATTAAAAAAAATACACAAAACGTTGCAGGATTTACGATATTGATGACTATTAAAACACGTCATCACAGTCTGTGAAAAGGGTCTATGTGGGTAAAGCTGCTCCACATTGGACACTGAATGATATTTATTTAATATGTCAAATGTTTGTAAAGTCATTAAACCAACACCCATGAACATTTTATGCTTAAAGCTTTATCTGATTGAATTATGTTTTTATTTTATTTTTTATTTTTAGCTGCTGCCACATTCTTTGTTTGCCTTTTGGATTCCATGAAAATTAAACTTCATTAAAATAATTAAGAATTAAACTTGTGTATTGACCTGGAAGTATGCAAACGTCTTTTTGTTGGGTGCTGTTGCCATGGTGAATCGTAATTTCGGAGCTCCATTGATCGTGGCTTTTCATAGTTGGAGTGCATGAGCTTAATTCAGAGTCAGTCTACTCAGAGTTGATTGAACTACCTCAATTCAGCTGTTCTGAAACCCAAAACTCAGAGTTTCCCATCTCAGAGTAAGTCAACTCAGAGTTCAGGTTTAAACTCAGAGTTGGTTGAACCTCCTTTCTGAAACAGGCCCCTGGTGTCTCAGCTGGGTGTAGTCACTCTAACCTAACTCTCACTCTAACTCTAACCTAACCTTACTCTAACTCAACCCTAACCTTACTCTAACTCAACCCTAACTCTAACCTAACTCTAACCTAACTCTGCTCTGTCCCTGATCCTCTGTGTGTGTCAGATCATCCACAGGGACGTGAAGCCGGAGAATGTTCTGGTGTCTCAGCTGGGTGTAGTCACTCTAACCTAACTCTCACTCTAACTCTAACTCTAACCTTACTCTAACCTAACTCTAACTTAAGCCTAACTCAACCCTAACTCTAACCTAACTCTAACCTAACTCTGCTCTCTCCCTGCTCCTCTGTGTGTGTCAGATCATCCACAGGGACGTGAAGCCGGAGAATGTTCTGGTGTCTCAGCTGGGTGTGGTCAAGCTCTGTGATTTCGGCTTTGCCCGTCCTCTGGCCCCCGGTGAGCTTTACACCGACTACGTGGCGACGCGCTGGTACAGAGCCCCAGAGCTGCTGGTGGGAGACGCCACTTATGGGAAGTGAGTCACACAGAATGCTGGAGTCTGATTGGTTGACGGGTGTTTTACAGTTAAGTCAAGTCAACTTTATTTATATAGCGCTTTTAATAATGCAGATTGTTTCACAGCAGCTTTACAGTGTTAAACAGGAAAATAATGCAGCATAATTGTATTCAGCTGTACAGCCATTCTGGAGAAAACGGTGATGTCATCAGTTCATTTCAATTATCATACAGTGACAGTGTGGGCTTTAGATCAATAATTAAAGCAGTAATTTAGTTTAAATGGTTAATTTAGTTTATTAATTAGATTTATTTGGATATTTAGTTGAAAAAAATTGAAAAATGTAGTGTCCCCGACTGAGCAAGCCAAGCCAGAGGCAACAGTGGCAAGGAAACCCAAACCCCATCAGGAGCAGAATCTAGAAAAATAAACCTTGGAGAAACCAGGCTCAGTCGGGGGGGCAGTTCTCCTCTGGCCAATTAACAAACAGCGTATTATTATTATTCTGGAAACTTTACAGGTCAGAGGTCATAATAAATCGGAATATTTGAATGATTGGAGGCAACACGCTGGAGGCGGGTTTATTGAGGATGACATATCGATTTAAGTATTATTTAATTGTAATATTGGAACAATCTGAGTCATCACGCCGGAGACGGGTTTATTGAGATGCCGTGTCGATGAGGCAGTTTCAGGGGGAGTCTAATCACGGTCTCTCAGACACTTCAGGGTCATGTGTTGGTCTTCTCTGGGCGCAGGTCCACCATCTGATCCGGATCCGGCCCGGATCCAGCTGACTGCAGTAAACCTCGGGATAAAACAGAGAGACTATCATTAGCGTAGATGCCATTCTTCTGATGATGTCACGAGTACATCAGGTGTTATGGGAAGTGTTCCCGGTTCCGGCTGACCTAGTTAATGCAGCCGAACAATCATTTCATTGACAAAGTGTTTTATGTGTATGCCACAGTAAAGAGATGTGTTTTTAGTCTAGATTTAAACTGACAGAGTGTGTCTGCTTCCCGAACAATGTTAGGAAGACTGTTCCAGAGTTTAGGTGCTAAATAGGAAAAGGATCGACCGCCTGCAGTTGATTTGGATATTCTCGGTATAATCAACTGGCCAGAGTTTAGAGAGCGCAGTAGACGCGATGGAGTATAATATGTTAAGAGCTCGCTCAAGTACTGGAGATAAACCATTTAGTGCTTTGTAAGTAATAAGCAAGATTTTAAAATGTATGCGATGTTTAATTGGCAGCCAGTGCAGTGTTGACAGAACTGGGCTAATATGGTCATACTTCCTGGTTCTAGTAAGAACTCGAGCTGCTGCGTTTTGGACCAGCTGGAGTTTATTTATTAAGCGAGCAGGGCAACCACCCAGTAGAGCATTACAATAATCTACAGCTCATCAACATTACAATAATCTACAGCTCATCAACATTACAATAATCTACAGCTCATCAACATTACAATAATCTACAGCTCATCAACATTACAATAATCTACAGCTCATCAACATTACAATAATCTACAGCTCATCAACATTACAATAATCTACAGCTCATCAACATTACAATAATCTACAGCTCATCAACGACTCAACTCACTGTTCAGCATTTTGCATTGAGAGCATGTGCCGTAATGTAGATATATTTTTAAGATGGTAGAAAGCAGTTTTACAGATGCTAGAAACGTGGCTTTCAAACGAAAGATTGGTATCAAAGAGCACACCCAGGTTCCTCACTGACCACGAGTGTGTGTGTGTGTGTGTGTGTGTGTGTGTGAGAGATTGGTATCAAAGAGCACACCCAGGTTCCTCACTGACCACGAGGACTGGACAGAGCAGCATCAAGTGTTAGACAGTATTCTAGGTTACTACTTGTGGAGCTTTTTTGTCCAATAATTAAAAATTCGTTTTTTTTCTGAATTGAGTTGCAGGAAATTACCGGTCATCCAATGTTTTATATCAGCTCTTCATTCCGTTAATCTTGTGAATTGGTAAGTTTCTTCAGGGCGTAAAGAAATATAGAGCTGAGTATCGTCAGCATAACAATGATAAGTAACTTCATGCTTCCTAATGATATCTCCCAGTGGTAGCATGTACAGGGTGAAGAGTAGCGGTCCTAGCACTGAGCCTTGTGGTACTCCATACTGAACTTGCGATCGGTGTGACATCTCTTCATTTACTACTACAAACTGATAACGGTCGCATAGGTATGATTTAAACCATGATAAAGCAATTCCACTAATACCTACATAATTCTCGAGTCTATTCAAAAGAATGTTGTGGTCGATAGTATCAAATGCAGAACTAAAATGGAGTAACACTAATAGAGAGATACAGCCGCGATCGGATGATAAGAGTAAATCATGTGTAACTCTGATGAGAGCAGTCTCAGTGCTATGATACGCTCTAAATCCTGACTGGAAATCCTCACAGATACCATTTCTTTCTAAAAAGGAGCATAGTTGTGAAGACACTGCCTTTTCTAGTGTTTCTGACAGAAAGGGTAGATTTGAGATTGGTCTATAATTGACTAATTCTGGAGGATCAAGTTGGCGTTTTTTAATAAGTGGTTTAATAATAGCCAACTTAAAAGTTTTCGGTACATATCCTGATGACAAAGATGAATTAATGATATTAAGAAGAGGATCTATGACCTCTGGTAACATCTCTTTTAATAGCCTAGTTGGTATAGGGTCGAGCATACATGTTGTCGATTTTGATGATTTAACGAGTTTAGTCAATTCTTCTTCTCCTATAGCAGTGAATGAGTGTAATTTTTCCTCAGTGACACTACAATGCTCTGTCTGATGTGATACTGTAATAGACGCTGCATGGTTAACATTTTCTTCCTAATATTATCAATCTTACATGTGAAGAAGTTCATAAAGTCATTACTGCTGTGCTGTTTACAAACATCAGAAGTTGAAGCTTTATTTTTGGTTAATTTAGCCACTGTATCGAATAAATACCTTGGGTTGTGTTTGTTTTCTTCCAAGAGAGTTGAGAAATAAGCAGATCTAGCAGTTTTTACAGCCTTTCTGTATGTGATCATCTGCTCTTTCCACGAATTACGAAAGAACTCTGCTTTTGTTTTCTTCCAGCTGCTCTCCATTTTTCTAGCTGCTGTTTTAAGGGCCCGAGTGTGTGTGTGTGTGTGTGTGTGTGTGTGTGTGTGAGAGTGTGCTCGTTGTACCACGGCGTTGGACTATTTTCTTTAATCTTCTTTAAGCGCAGAGGAGCAACTGTGTCTAAAGTACTGGAAAAGAGAGAGTCAATAGTTTCTGTTGCAACATCGAGTTCTTCTATACTATCTGGGATGCTGAGCAGATGATACTGATGAGGGAGATTATTTAAAAAGCAATCTTTAGTGGCGGCAGTGATTGTCCTGCCATTTTTGAAGCGAGGGCGCGGCTTTGCAACCTTAGCTAAATTAAGTATACATGATACTAGGTAATGATCTGAGATGTCATCGCTCTGCTGCAGAATTTCAACGGTATCAACATTTATTCCATGTGACAATATTAGGTCTAAAGTATGATTATGGCGATGAGTGGCTCCTGACACGTGTTGCCTAACTCCAATAGAGTTTAGTGTGTCTTTAAATGCTAATCCCAATACGTCTTTTCCGTTGTCTACATGGATATTAAAATTAGTTAACAACAATTAGTACTTTATCTACGGCCAGTACTAACTCTGATAGAAAATCAGCAAATTCTTTGATAAAGTCTGTATTGTGCCCTGGTGGCCTGTATACAGTAGCTAACACAAATGTTGAACGGGTTTATCATGTACACTACATAGCGTTACATAAAGCACCAAAACTTTGAAGGAATTATATTTGAAACTAGACTTCTGAGTAATACTGAAGATATTATTATAAATTACAGCAACCCCTCCCCCTTTACCTTTCAGACGCGGCTCATGTTTATAACAATAATCTTGGGGGATGGACTCATTTAAAGTAATGTAGTCGTCAGGTTTTAGCCAGGTTTCTGTCAAACACAGCACATCTAGATTATTATCTGTAATAATATCATTAACAATAAGCGCTTTAGGGGAAAGGGATCTAATATTCAGCAACCCAAGCTTTATCAATTGTTCATCTGTATTATATCTGTTATTTATTTGTTGGACATCAATAAAATTTTTACTGTTGAATGGTTTTGACGTTTTTTTGTATTTACTAATTTGGGGAACAGACACAGTCTCTATATGATAATATCTAGGTGGAAGAGTCTCTATGTGCTGGGATTTATCTGACTCTGGTAACGTGAGACAGCTAGCAGACGGTCGGTTTAGCCAGTTTGTCTGCTTCCTGACCTGGCCCTAGTGAGTCAAGGTTTAGCTCTAAGACTATGTGCCAAATTACTAGAGAGAAGGGCGGCACCACCCCAAGAGGGATGGATGCTATCCTTCTTCAAAAGGTCAGGTCTGCCCCAAAAACTTTTCCAATTGTCTATGAACCCTATGTTATTTTGCGGACACCACTTAGACAACCAGCCTTTGAGTGATGATAGTCTGCTAACTATCTCATCACTCCGTCTAACAGGGAGCGGTCCAGAACAATAAACTGCCTCTGACATCATACTAGCGAGTTCACACACCTCTTTAATGTTAATTTTGGTGAGCTCCGACTGATGATCTCCGACAGTGAAAGCATTAGGGCTAGAGTTTTCTGAGGCTGTTTAGAGATGGAAAAAACCCCTGTGTGTGTGTGTGTGTGTGTGTGTTCAGGGCGGTGGACGTGTGGGCCGTCGGCTGCCTGTTCTTTGAGATGTTGAGCGGGTCTCCTCTGTTCCCGGGCGACTCTGACCTGGACCAGCTGCACCTGCTCATCAGCTGCTTCGGTGAGCTCCGCTGTGGAACACACACACACACACACACACACACACACACACACACACACACACACACACACACACACACACCAGAGGAAGAGAACACACTCCTGCTCATCAGCTGCTTCGGTGAGCTCCGCTGTGGAACTCACACACACACACACACACACACACACACACACCAGAGGAAGAGAACACACTCCTGCTCATCAGCTGCTTCGGTGAGCTCCGCTGTGGAACACACACACACACACACACACACACACACACACACACACACACACACACACCAGAGGAAGAGAACACACTCCTGCTCATCAGCTGCTTCGGTGAGCTCCGCTGTGGAACTCACACACACACACACACACACACACACACCAGAGGAAGAGAACACACTCCTGCTCATCAGCTGCTTCGGTGAGCTCCGCTGTGGAACACACACACACACACACACACACACACACACACACACACACACACACACACACACACACACCAGAGGAAGAGAACACACACCTGCTCATCAGCTGCTTCGGTGAGCTCCGCTGTGGAACTCACACACACACACACACACACACACACACCAGAGGAAGAGAACACACACCTGCTCATCAGCTGCTTAGGTGAGCTCCACTGTGGAACACACACACACACACACACACACACACACACACACCAGAGGAAGAGAACACACACCTGCTCATCAGCTGCTTAGGTGAGCTCCACTGTGGAACACACACACACACACACACACACACACACACACACACACACACACACACCAGAGGAAGAGAACACACACCTGCTCATCAGCTGCTTCAGTGAGCTTCGCTGTGGAACACACACACACACACACACACACACACACACCAGAGGAAGAGAACACACACCTGCTCATCAGCTGCTTCGGTGAGCTCAGGAACGAATCAAGCGGCGTCTTTATGAGCGAGTCACTGAATCATTGACTCACTCGATTCGTTAAACACCACAGATGCCCTGTGTTTCTCTGAGAGGCAGAACGCTGTGTTGTGATTGGTCCTCTGGCGTCTGCAGGTCAGCTGACCCCTGGACACCGCGAGCTCTTCT
>NC_137117.1:4509973-4519973 GCF_949357685.1 Gobio gobio | reverse complement strand
GCCAGAACGCTTGCCTGTCACAAGATGGCCGCCAGAAAGCTTGCCTGTCACAAGATGGCTGCCAGAACGCTTGCCTGTCACAAGATGGCCGCCAGAACGCTTGCCTGTCACAAGATGGCCACTGGTAATGACGTTAGAGACTCCTAAGACATCTAGCCTTTATTATGGATATCTATTCACACTCCAACATCTCAGCGAGTGAGTGGCATTGTGTGCAGTCAAAGAAACAACAACAAACATAACTCTGTTTTTTCAATGCCATCTTTATTTTGAAAGATGTGTGTGAAAACTGCTGACATCAGATTCTGAGAGAAGCGCGTTCAGCATCTGCTGTCAGATGAGATGTTCTCAGTCTATATGTCTCAGCCCGAAAAGTCGTAGTTCAGTCATGAAATAAGAAAAAATGTGATTATAATTGCGTTAAAACTGTGCGTGCATGTATTATTTATTAAATATGAGTCACATATGTCTCTGGAAAAATGGGAAATATTCTGCCGTGTGAGATTGCAATATAAGGCTGATATGTCATTTTTTTAATGCACAAATATATGTGAGCACCAATTTATACTAAAAGCTTTCACTTGTAAAGTATACAAACAACAATTGATAATATTTAAATGCATAAAATAAAATGTTGACTTTCGTCCTTACTCAAGCATTTAAATAAATTCATATTCTTGCCTATGATTCAATCGAGATCACGCGTTTTTCTTTTACTGAGTTTAATTTTTGATAGAACTGTTGCAATTATTTGATTGGCACTGCCACCTTTAAACCAAACAGCAAGAGGGTTTGAATCAAAGACACTACCCAGAATGCATTACTCCGCTAGTCTTCCACAAGAGCTGGACGCAACAATTAGCATGTTCAAATAAATTCTATTTTCTATCTCTTTCGATGCGACACTGTGAGACACGACGAAGTGAAATCAATCTGCGAGTTTACAATCAGCGAATCAGAACTTCTCATTCTGCGAGGTCACACTCTGCCCATTTCACTCGCTTCAGTTCTCAATCCAACAGGCGATTCAGTTCATCAAGCCTCTGAACATTCAAAACGAGCAATTCTAACTTTATTTCTCGTAAATACGAGCAATTCTGACTTTATTTCTCGGAATTACGAGTTAATCTCGCAATTCTGACTTTATTTCTCGTAATTACGAGCAATTCTGACTTTATTTCTCGGAATTACGAGCAATTCTGACTTTATTTCTCGTAATTACAAGTTAATCTCACAATTCTGACTTTATTTCTCGTAATTACGAGTTAATCTCACAATTCTGACTTTATTTCTCGGAACATTCAAAACAAGCAATTCTGACTTTATTTCTCGGAATTACGAGTTAATCTCGCAATTCTGACTTTACTTTTTGGAATTACGAGTTAATCTTGCAATTATTACTTTATTTCTCGGAATTATAAATTTATCTCGCAATTCTGATTTTATTTCTCGGAATTACGAGCAATTCTGACTTAATTTCTCGGAATTACGAGTTAATCTCGCAATTATTACTTTATTTCTCGTAATTCCGAGTTATTCTCGCAATTATTACTTTATTTCTCGGAATTACGAGTTAATCTCGCAATTCTGACTTTATTTCTCAGAATTATGAGTTATTCTCGCAATTCTGACTTTATTTCTCGGAATTACGAGTTAATCTCGCAATTCTGACTTTATTTTCCGGAATTACGAGTTAATCTCGCAATTATTACTTTATTTCTCGAAATTATAAGTTTATCTCGCAATTCTGACTTTATTTCTAGGAATTACGAGCAATTCTCGCAATTATGACTTTATTTCTCGGAATTACGAGTTTATCTCGCAATTCAGACTTTATTTCTCGTTATTATAAGTTTATCTCGCAATTCTGACTTTATTTCTAGGAATTACGAGCAATTCTGACTTTATTTCTCGGAATTACGAGTTAATATCGCAATTATGACTTTATTTCTCGGAATTACGAGTTTATCTAGCAATTCAGACTTTATTTCTCGGAATTATGAGTTAATCTAGCAATTTTTACTTTATTTCTCGAGCAATTCTGACTTTATTTTCCGGAATTACGAGTTAATCTCGCAATTATTACTTTATTTCTCGAAATTATAAGTTTATCTCGCAATTCTGACTTTATTTCTAGGAATTACGAGCAATTCTCGCAATTATGACTTTATTTCTCGGAATTATAAGTTTATCTCGCAATTCTGACTTGATTTCTAGGAATTACGAGCAATTCTGACTTTATTTCTCGGAATTATAAGTTTATCTCGCAATTCTGACTTTATTTCTAGGAATTACGAGCAATTCTGACTTTATTTCTCGGAATTACGAGTTAATCTCGCAATTATTACTTTATTTCTCGTAATTTTGAGTTATTCTCGCAATTCAGACTTTATTTCTCGGAATTATGAGTTTATCTCACAATTCTGACTTTATTTCTCGGAATTATGAGTTAATCTAGCAATTATTACTTTATTTCTCGAGCAATTCTGACTTTATTTCTCGGAATTATGAGTTAATCTCGCAATTATTACTTTATTTAATTTGACAACTAATATAGAAAATTAAACTTTCAATCTTTACTTATTTGGTTGCAAGGTTTAGAAACAGGCCTTACAGACTAACTCAGAATTGTTGAAGAGTTCATTGATTATATAACATTCAATTAATAATTTAGGTAGTTATTATCTGCATGTCACATCCATGAAAGATGCAGCAATGGAGAACGAGCTATTGGGGGTTTCGAGAACCAGAACTGAGCAAGTTAAACTTTAGCTATAATGTCTGGAGGTGAGGAATAACACAGAAATTGGTCAAATTCACTCAGTATTCAATGATCTAATTCACTGCTGTCTCAATTACAGTTAAGTGGGCCTGCGAATGAGCTGTATTCATTAGTGTTGTAGGCACTAAAACAGCCCAGTATGTTATAGTCCGTTGGGTTCTGAGCGGGAGTGAGCTCTGGAAGCACATGAACGAGAGAATGAATGAGAGTGTGATGTATGTGACAGGGTTGTGAAAGACAGGATACAGCTTTACCGTTAGAAAGTGTTTATCGTCATCACTTATGAAGAAGCTAATCTTCTTAATGCTGTGTGTGTTCAGACCCTCAGTGCTTCTACAGGTCTGCGGGAACAAAAGCTGAACATAAAGCCTGATTTATTATATAGAGCTTCTCTGGACTTCCTGAAAGCCCCCTGTGTGTGTGTGTGTGTGTGTGTGTGTGTGTGTGTGTGTGTGTGTGTGTGTGTGTGTGTGTGTGTGTGTGTGTGTGTGTGTGTGTGTGTGTGTGTGTGTGTGTGTGTGTGTGTGTGTGTGTGACTAAAAGAGAAAAGCTTCTCCCACCAGGACCACCTCAGAGAGAAACTCTTGGATCATGTGACTCTGTTTGTTTAGCTGTTGCTGTATTTCCTCTGTTCTGACCAGCAGAGGTCGCCAAAGCTTCTCCCATCACCAGCACTGAGTGATTTCACTGCTGCAATAAAGGCTTTCAAAGAACTGTGTGTGTGTGTGTGTGTGTCTAAAATCTATTCAAAATTTCCGAAAAAATGTAGGGAGGACTGAAACTGCTTGTATTCCTGGTGACCTTATAATCATGTTAAATACACCTCATTATAAACACATGCATCAGCACATGCAGTATAAGAGGATGCACACATATTTACGCCTAGTTTATTTTTAATCAACCATGATATGTGTGTGGAAAATTGCTTGTGCTCATTTTGTGCAAATGCAATGTTTGTTCATCAGGCCCCTGGTCTAAAGAAGGAATGATTGAATTATTTGAAAAATAATGCACACCCGAGGCGGTAACACGGTCAGTTATTCCGCTTATACTACAGTTACCACAACTCCAAACATTGTTCAGATGGTTTGTGTAATGTCTGTGTAACTCGCCTGCTCCAAGCGGGACTCGACCCCGGGTCCGTCGTTCATGAGGAGCTGTCGCCGGTGTTATGCGATATTTTTAACTCATGTATGCGATAAAATATTTTTCCAAAACAATGTAAGGAGGCGCAATAGTCAAGGCTGTTCCCAAAGCCCAGTTGTCCAGCAGATTACCGCCAGATGTCATTACTCAGCTGTGTTGGAAAAGTGTATGAAGGAATACTCAGAGAGGATACATTTGCCAAAACTGAACCATTTTCCACCTTTAAACTGCTTGGAGTTCATATCTCTTCCGATCTGTCATGGACACCCACATTAAGTCCATGATTATGAAAAGCACGTCCTAGAATCTGTTATCTTTGTGTTGCTGAAAAAGCGGGTCTTCCTTGTGATGTTTTAACACAAATATATCACATTTATATGGCCAGTTCTGGAGTACTCTAGCCCAGTATGGGCTGGACTACCTAAAGGTCTCAAAGGGTTCAAAATCGTTGCTGCCAGATAATCGGTATCCCGACTTAAACACTCCCATCACTGAGTGAGAGACGTGAAGAAGCCACATTACCTACTTTTACTAAATCAATTAAAGACAGGTCATCACTACTGCCCCTGACCAGAGTCCAGTGATGACTCCAGCCCCTGACCAGAGTCCAGTGATGCTCCAGCCCCTGACCAGAGTCCAGTGATGACTCCAGCCCCTGACCAGAGTCCAGTGATGACTCCAGCCCCTGACCAGAGTCCAGTGATGACTCCAGCCCCTGACCAGAGTCCAGTGATGACTCCAGCCCCTGACCAGAGTCCAGTGATGCTCCAGCCCCTGACCAGAGTCCAGTGATGCTCCAGCCCCTGACCAGAGTCCAGTGATGCTCCAGCCCCTGACCAGAGTCCAGTGATGCTCCAGCCCCTGACCAGAGTCCAGTGATGCTCCAGCCCCTGACCAGAGTCCAGTGATGCTCCAGCCCCTGACCAGAGACCAGTGATGACTCCAGCCCCTGACCAGAGTCCAGTGATGCTCCAGCCCCTGACCAGAGTCCAGTGATGCTCCAGCCCCTGACCAGAGTCCAGTGATGACTCCAGCCCCTGACCAGAGTCCAGTGATGCTCCAGCCCCTGACCAGAGTCCAGTGATGCTCCAGCCCCTGACCAGAGACCAGTGATGACTCCAGCCCCTGACCAGAGTCCATTGATGCTCCAGCCCCTGACCAGAGACCAGTGATGCTCCAGCCCCTGACCAGAGTCCAGTGATGACTCCAGCCCCTGACCAGAGTCCAGTGATGACTCCAGCCCCTGACCAGAGTCCAGTGATGCTCCAGCCCCTGACCAGAGTCCATTGATGCTCCAGCCCCCTGACCAGAGTCCAGTGATGCTCCAGCCCCTGACCAGAGACCAGTGATGCTCCAGCCCCTGACCAGAGTCCAGTGATGCTCCAGCCCCTGACCAGAGTCCAGTGATGACTCCAGCCCCCTGACCAGAGTCCAGTGATGCTCCAGCCCCTGACCAGAGTCCAGTGATGACTCCAGCCCCTGACCAGAGTCCAGTGATGCTCCAGCCCCTGACCAGAGTCCAGTGATGACTCCAGCCCCTGACCAGAGTCCAGTGATGACTCCAGCCCCCTGACCAGAGTCCAGTGATGACTCCAGCCCCTGACCAGAGTCCAGTGATGACTCCAGCCCCCTGACCAGAGTCCAGTGATGCTCCAGCCCCTGACCAGAGTCCAGTGATGCTCCAGCCCCTGACCAGAGTCCAGTGATGACTCCAGCCCCTGACCAGAGTCCAGTGATGACTCCAGCCCCCTGACCAGAGTCCAGTGATGACTCCAGCCCCTGACCAGAGTCCAGTGATGCTCCAGCCCCTGACCAGAGTCCAGTGATGCTCCAGCCCCTGACCAGAGTCCAGTGATGACTCCAGCCCCTGACCAGAGTCCAGTGATGCTCCAGCCCCTGACCAGAGTCCAGTGATGCTCCAGCCCCTGACCAGAGTCCAGTGATGACTCCAGCCCCTGACCAGAGTCCAGTGATGACTCCAGCCCCTGACCAGAGTCCAGTGATGACTCCAGCCCCTGACCAGAGTCCAGTGATGCTCCAGCCCCTGACCAGAGTCCAGTGATGCTCCAGCCCCTGACCAGAGTCCAGTGATGCTCCAGCCCCTGACCAGAGACCAGTGATGACTCCAGACCCTGACCAGAGACCAGTGATGACTCCAGCCCCTGACCAGAGTCCAGTGATGACTCCAGCCCCCTGACCAGAGTCCAGTGATGACTCCAGCCCCTGACCAGAGTCCAGTGATGCTCCAGCCCCTGACCAGAGTCCAGTGATGCTCCAGCCCCTGACCAGAGTCCAGTGATGCTCCAGCCCCTGACCAGAGTCCAGTGATGACTCCAGCCCCTGACCAGAGTCCAGTGATGACTCCAGCCCCCTGACCAGAGTCCAGTGATGACTCCAGCCCCTGACCAGAGTCCAGTGATGCTCCAGCCCCTGACCAGAGTCCAGTGATGCTCCAGCCCCTGACCAGAGTCCAGTGATGACTCCAGCCCCCTGACCAGAGTCCAGTGATGACTCCAGCCCCTGACCAGAGTCCAGTGATGCTCCAGCCCCTGACCAGAGTCCAGTGATGACTCCAGCCCCCTGACCAGAGTCCAGTGATGACTCCAGCCCCTGACCAGAGTCCAGTGATGCTCCAGCCCCCTGACCAGAGTCCAGTGATGCTCCAGCCCCTGACCAGAGTCCAGTGATGCTCCAGCCCCCTGACCAGAGTCCAGTGATGACTCCAGCCCCTGACCAGAGTCCAGTGATGACTCCAGCCCCTGACCAGAGTCCAGTGATGCTCCAGCCCCTGACCAGAGTCCAGTGATGACTCCAGCCCCTGACCAGAGTCCAGTGATGACTCCAGCCCCTGACCAGAGTCCAGTGATGACTCCAGCCCCTGACCAGAGTCCAGTGATGACTCCAGCCCCCTGACCAGAGTCCAGTGATGCTCCAGCCCCTGACCAGAGTCCAGTGATGACTCCAGCCCCTGACCAGAGTCCAGTGATGCTCCAGCCCCTGACCAGAGTCCAGTGATGACTCCAGCCCCTGACCAGAGTCCAGTGATGACTCCAGCCCCTGACCAGAGTCCAGTGATGACTCCAGCCCCCTGACCAGAGTCCAGTGATGCTCCAGCCCCTGACCAGAGTCCAGTGATGACTCCAGCCCCCTGACCAGAGTCCATTGATGCTCCAGCCCCTGACCAGAGTCCAGTGATGCTCCAGCCCCTGACCAGAGTCCATTGATGCTCCAGCCCCTGACCAGAGTCCAGTGATGCTCCAGCCATGTTTCCGTGGGTGCTATGGTGTAGTGTGTTATGAGTCACTTTGTGCTGTTACTCTTTTTCTAGCATGATCCCCTAATTCTGACGGTCTAGCTTTACTGTGTGATACGTCATATTTACAGTCTGTTCTATGGATTCTGCTGTAATTACAGTTTCTCCGTTTTTCCCTATGACTTCAGTCGGGGACACAGGCCTCGCCTGTCTCACACTGATCTGATGTGTCTGAGCAGCACCTCAGTCGTTTCCTCACATCTTCATCTCTGTCCCTCTCCTCTCGCTCGGGATGGTCAGGAGTGTTTGAATGAATGACGTCCTGATCTCAGACACAGATTATGATGGTGAATATGTGTGTGAAGACTGAGTCTGATGTGTCTGGTGTGGTCAGCGGCACAGATGGACCACAGGAGGATGCTGAACACACACTGAACACGATAATGCTCAACACGGTGTGGAACACGGAAGACCAACACAGGACCCCGAAGTGTCTGGGAGACCGTGATTAGACTCCCCCTGAAACTGCCTCATCGACACGGCATCTCAATAAACCCGTCTCCAGCGTGTTGCCTCCGATCATTCGAATATTGCACTTTAATAATTATTTAATCAACATCATCCTCAATAAACCCGTCTCCAGCATGTTGCCCCCGGTCCCTCGAATATTCTGATCTATTATGACCTCCGAGCTGTAAAACTGCCAGAATAATAATAATAATACGCTGTTTGTTAATTGGCCAGAGGAGAACTGGCACCCCGACTGAGCCTGGTTTCTCCCAAGGTTTATTTTTCTCCATTAGGTCACCTAATGGGGTTTTGGTTTCCTTGCCACTGTTGCCTCTGGCTTGGCGTGCTCAGTTGGGGACACTAAATTTTTCAACTAAACATCGAAATACATCTAAATAATAAACTAAATTAACCATTTAAACTAAATTACTGATCAAATTATTGATCTAAAGCCCACACTGTCACTGTATGATACTTGAAATTTTTCCAGAATGGCTATACAGCTGAATAAAATTATGCTGCATTATTTTCCTGTTTAACACTGTAAAGCTGCTTTGAAACAATCTACATTGTTAAAAGCGCTATATAAATAAAGTTGACTTGACTTGACTTGTGTGTGTGTGTGTGTCTCTTTACTCATGTATTCAGACACATGACACATGCACAAAAGACAGACAAAGAAAGAAGCTGTTATTCCAAAGATTATCTGCAGTCTATGTGTGAGTGTGTGTGTTTGTGTGTGTGAGTGTGTGTGTGTGTGTGTGTGTGTGTGTGTGTGTGTGAGAGTGTGTTTGTGTGTGTGAGTGTGTGTGTGTGTGTGTGTGTGTGTGTGTGTGTGTGTGTGTGTGTGTGTGTGTGTGTGTGTGTGTGTGTGTGTGTGTGTGTGTGTGTGTGTGTGTGTGTGTGTGTGTGTGTGTGTGTGTGTGTGTGTGTGTGTGTGTGTGTGTGTGTGTGTGTGAGAGTGTGTTTGTGTGTGTGAGTGCGTGTGAGTGTGTGGGCATGTTTTTGTGAAATATCAGGACACAAATGTGTATAATGACATGGGTATTACAAAAAGAGGGTGAAATATGAGGACGTTCCCCATGTCCTCACTTTTCAAAATGCTTATAAATCACAGAATGAGTTTTTTTTCACAGAAAGTGAACTGCACAGTCTCCTGTGAGGGTTAGGTTTAGGGGCAGTGTAAGGGGATAGAAAATACGGTTTGTACGGTATAAAAACCATTACGCCTATGGAATGTCCTCACATTTCACAAAAACAAACATGTGTGTGTGTGTGTGTGTGTGTGTGTGTGATGGGTAGGTTTAGGGGCAGTGTGTGTGTGTGTGTGTGTGTGTGTGTGATGGATAGGTTTAGAGGCAGGGGCAGTGTGTGTGTGTGTGTGTGTGATGGGTAGGTTTAGGGGCAGTGTGTGTGTGTGTGTGTGTGTGTGTGTGTGTGTGTGTGTGTGTGTGTGTGTGTGTGTGTGTGTGTGTGTGTGTGTGTGTGTGTGTGTGTGTGTGTGTGTGTGTGTGTGTGTGTGTGTGTGATGGGTAGGTTTAGGGGCAGTGTGTGTGTGTGTGTGTGTGTGTGTGATGGGTAGGTTTAGGGGCAGTGTGTGTGTGTGTGTGTGTGTGTGTGTGTGTGTGTGTGTGTGTGTGTGTGTGTGTGTGTGTGTGTGTGTGTGTGTGTGTGTGTGTGTGTGATGGGTAGGTTTAGGGGCAGTGTGTGTGTGTGTGTGTGTGTGTGTGTGTGTGTGTGTGTGTGTGTGTGTGTGTGTGTGTGTGTGTGATGGGTAGGTTTAGGGGCAGTGTGTGTGTGTGTGTGTGTGTGTGTGTGTGTGTGTGTGTGTGTGTGTGTGTGTGTGTGTGATGGGTAGGTTTAAGGGCAGGGGCAGTGTGTGTGTGTGTGTGTGTGTGTGTGTGTGTGTGATGGGTAGGTTTAGGGGCAGGGGCAGTGTGTGTGTGTGTGTGTGTGTGTGTGTGTGTGTGTGTGTGTGTGTGTGTGTGTGTGTGTGTGTGTGTGTGTGTGTGTGTGTGTGTGTGTGTGTGTGTGTGTGATGGGTAGGTTTAGGGGCAGGGGCAGTGTGTGTGTGTGTGTGTGTGTGTGTGTGTGTGTGTGTGTGATGGGTAGGTTTAGGGGCAGGGGCAGTGTGTGTGTGTGTGTGTGTGTGTGTGTGTGTGTGTGTGTGTGATGGGTAGGTTTAGGGGCAGGGGCAGTGTGTGTGTGTGTGTGTGTGTGTGTGTGTGTGTGTGTGTGTGTGTGTGTGTGTGTGTGTGTGTGTGTGTGTGTGTGTGTGTGTGTGTGTGTGTGTGTGTGTGTGTGTGTGT
>NC_137117.1:4489973-4504973 GCF_949357685.1 Gobio gobio | reverse complement strand
CAGGGTCATGAAGGACCAGTGGAGAACCGGCCACAGGGTCATGAAGGACCAGTGGAGAACCGGCCACAGGGTCATGAAGGACCAGTGGAGAACCGGCCACAGGGTCATGGAGGACCAGTGGAGAACCGGCCACAGGGTCATGGAGGACCAGTGGAGAACCGGCCACAGGGTCATGAAGGACCAGTGGAGAACCGGCCACAGGGTCATGAAGGACCAGTGGAGAACCGGCCACAGGGTCATGGAGGACCAGTGGAGAACCGGCCACAGGGTCATGAAGGACCAGTGGAGAACCGGCCACAGGGTCATGAAGGACCAGTGGAGAACTGGCCACAGGGTCATGGAGGACCAGTGGAGAACCGGCCACAGGGTCATGAAGGACCAGTGGAGAACCGGCCACAGGGTCATGAAGGACCAGTGGAGAACCGGCCACAGGGTCATGAAGGACCAGTGGAGAACCGGCCACAGGGTCATGAAGGACCAGTGGAGAACCGGCCACAGGGTCATGAAGGACCAGTGGAGAACCGGCCACAGGGTCATGGAGGACCAGTGGAGAACCGGCCACAGGGTCATGAAGGACCAGTGGAGAACCGGCCACAGGGTCATGAAGGACCAGTGGAGAACCGGCCACAGGGTCATGAAGGACCAGTGGAGAACCGGCCACAGGGTCATGAAGGACCAGTGGAGAACCGGCCACAGGGTCATGAAGGACCAGTGGAGAACCGGCCACAGGGTCATGGAGGACCAGTGGAGAACCGGCCACAGGGTCATGAAGGACCAGTGGAGAACCGGCCACAGGGTCATGAAGGACCAGTGGAGAACCGGCCACAGGGTCATGAAGGACCAGTGGAGAACCGGCCACAGGGTCATGAAGGACCAGAGGAGAACCGGCCACAGGGTCATGGAGGACCAGTGGAGAACCGGCCACAGGGTCATGGGCGGCCGAGGCTCATTGATGCCCGTGTGGTCGATCAAACAGACGAGCTACTGGAGCTCAAACTGCTCAAGAAGTTAATGCTGGTTCTGATAGAAAGGGCTCAGAATACACAGAGCATCTCAACTTAAAACTGAACTGATCAGTCTTTCTCGAAGCCAAAATAAAGTTGATCTAGATCTGAGTTTCTGGGGTTTGAAGAAACACAAACACACAAGAGACACGAGCAGATAAACAAGACCGAATACTGCTTATCATGTTTCTATTATTTGCCTTTGAATAACACTGAAGTCAGATGTAACGGCTGATTGGTCAATCTCAGGACATGAGAACTCTGCATTTCCTCTAGGAGTGCGTGATCTTTGACCTTCGTTTGTTTACATTAAAGTTTGGTGCCACCCGGATTCCTCAACTAATTTTAAATGTTTATTTATGGATAACGGTTTGATCCTGCAGTAAATATCCTAGTTTTAATCTATTCTGTCACTTATAATAATCTTAATGAGAAATCTTCAAGGTCCAAACTGCAGAGGTTCACATGTGTTTCTCTGGGACTGAAGGGTTTGTTCTGCAGTAATGCTTACAGAAATTTTCTTTTAAAATGAGATCAGAAATCACAAAATGACAGATCTAGTGATGACATGTAGATGGAGAAGAGAAGCGGTCCCAGCACTGAGCCCTGAGGCACTCCAGTAGCTCTAGATGATAGCAGTGATGGGAGAAACCATGTTTCTGAAGGACAGATCTAGTGATGACATGGAGATGGAGAAGAGAAGCGGTCCCAGCACTGAGCCCTGAGGCACTCCAGTAGCTCTAGATGATAGCAGTGATGGAGAAACCATGTTTCTGAAGGACAGATCTAGTGATGACATGGAGATGGAGAAGAGAAGCGGTCCCAGCACTGAGCCCTGAGGCACTCCAGTAGCTCTAGATGATAGCAGTGATGGAGAAACCATGTTTCTGAAGGACCGATCTAGTGATGACATGTAGATGGAGAAGAGAAGCGGTCCCAGCACTGAGTCCTGAGGCACTCCAGTAGCTCTAGATGATAGCAGTGATGGAGAAACCATGTTTCTGAAGGACAGATCTTGTGATGACATGTCGATGGAGAAGAGAAGTGGTCCCAGCACTGAGCCCTGAGGCACTCCAGTAGCTCTAGATGATAGCAGTGATGGAGAAACCATGTTTCTGAAGGACCGATCTAGTGATGACATGTAGATGGAGAAGAGAAGCGGTCCCAGCACTGAGGCACTCCAGTAGCTCTAGATGATAGCAGTGATGGAGAAACCATGTTTCTGAAGGACCGATCTAGTGATGACATGTCGATGGAGAAGAGAAGCGGTCCCAGCACTGAGTCCTGAGGCACTCCAGTAGCTCTAGATGATAGCAGTGATGGAGAAACCATGTTTCTGAAGGACCGATCTAGTGATGACATGTAGATGGAGAAGAGAAGCGGTCCCAGCACTGAGCCCTGAGGCACTCCAGTAGCTCTAGATGATAGCAGTGATGGAGAAACCATGTTTCTGAAGGACAGATCTAGTGATGACATGTCGATGGAGAAGAGAAGCGGTCCCAGCACTGAGCCCTGAGGCACTCCAGTAGCTCTAGATGATAGCAGTGATGGAGAAACCATGTTTCTGAAGGACCGATCTAGTGATGACATGTAGATGGAGAAGAGAAGCGGTCTTAGCACTGAGCCCTGAGGCACTCCAGTAGCTCTAGATGTTCAAGTGTTTTAGGAATGAGTGGAAGAAGGGATACCGGTCTGTAGCAGTAAAAGTGGTGGGTTTAGAGTGTGTTTCTTCAGCAGTGGGGTCACCCGAGCCGGTGTTAATGCTGTTGGAAAGGAACCAGTTTGAAGAGAAGTGTTGAGGATATGAGTGAGTGCAGGAGTAACTGAAGAAGAAGAGATGGCCTGAAGGAGGCGATCAGGGATCGGATCAAGCGGAACGAGTGATTGGGAAGGGTGAGTTTGGAGACTTCTGCCTCCTTCTGTGTGTGTGTGTGTGTGTGTTTGCTGTGATGTGAGGATGAAGTGTTGAGTTAACCTGAACACTGCAGGATTAACGGCTTTATGGGTAATTAGTCAAGAGAGCTGACCAGGCACATTATCAGATTGATAATCACTTAACCTGCTGCACACAAGGTGAACACACACACACACACACACACACACACACACACACACACACACACACACACACACACACACACACACACACACACACACACACACACACACACACACACACACACACACACACACAACACATAATCATAATAAACACATACATGTTAAATACACACATAATGAGACCAGAACTCAAAACACAAGATCTCATGAGAAAACCGATGCTTTTGGTTCTGGTACTTAAACAAACGAGACACGGCTGAGAGTTTCAGAAGTTAAATTGCTCAAAAGAGGCTGTACAAGAACATCTCAATTAAATGGACATGGGAATCTGATGCCATTGACTTCATTCTCTATGGAGTTATGCATATCCCAGCTCATGAGTGCGTGTGTGCGAGTGTGTGTGTGTGTGTGTGTGTGTGAGAGAGAGAGAGAGAGAGAGTGACCCAGTGGCTATCCTGTGTAATCCCAAATCCTACCGTGCCTGTTCGAAATCCTTTCATGGTCCGTGATCGTTTGGGAATACTGAACAAAATTACCACCATTCCGGATTTATCCCAGATGTGCTGCCCTTCAGCGGGAAGAGTGTGAGAGAGAATGAGTTCATGTGTTTGTGGTGATGATGTCAGCGCTGCGCTCAGGTGTGTGAAGGCGGTCAGGTGAGTCAGGACACTTTACACACTCATTTCACACTCCAGTTGAAAACAAAGGGAAAGTAATGGAGTGTGTCGGTTGTTTTTCTGACACACTGAGAGATTTTAAGCACAACAGAAATCCTGTGTTTCTTCTTTTGAACAAATTAACATTCCTCAGTTGAGTTTATTATTTTTTTAATGAAATGACACATTTAATGTAACTACTTTATGGAAAAGAATCTCAGTGTTTTGAACTATATCTGGTCAGTTTATTAATGTTAATGTTGTTCGCTGCAGAGCTGTGTGACGGGCAGGTGGCCTGACCAATCAGCTGCCATGTCTGCGCGAGTGAGGCCTCTGGTCCCGCCCAGATTTCTGGTAGAGGGGGTGGAGCAGGTTACCATGGACACAGAGGATATTATGTGAGCGATGCATTATGGGTGACAGATAATTGGATTATCTCGGATAGAAATCAGTGGCTGGTTAATGATTTCATTTCATTTTTCCCCCGAAGAGAAAAAAAGAACCCAGATGCTGGAACTCACTTCAACACCAACATCAACAATAACAATGAAGAGTGAGTTAATTCACACACACACACACACACACACACACACACACACACACACACACACACACACACACACACACACACACACACACACACACACACACACACACACACACACACACACACACACACACACACACACACACACACACACACACACACACACACACACACATGTTTGTTTTTGTGAAATGTGAGGACATTCCATAGGCGTAATTGTTTTTATACCGTACAAACCGTATTTTCTATCCCCTTACACTGCCCCTAAACCTACCCATCACACACACACACACACACACACACACACACACACACACACACACACACACACACACACACACACACACACACACACACACACACACACACACACACACACACACACACACACACACACACACACACACACACACACACACACACACACACACACACACTGCCACTAAACCTAGCCCTCACAGGAGACTGTGCAGTTCACTTTCTGTGAAAAAAACCTCATTCTGTGATTTATAAGCATTTTGAAAAGTGTGGACATGGGGAACGTCCTCATATTTCTCCCTCTTTTTGTAATACCCATGTCATTATACACATTTGTGTCCTGATATTTCACAAAAACATGCCCACACACACACACACACACACACACACACACACACACACACACACACACACACACACACACACACACACTCACACTCACACTCACTCACATACACACACCCACACACACACACACACACACACACACACACACACACACACACACACACACACACACACACACACTTGCTCTCAACCCCTTTATCTGTATTTGTCTTCATATTTACAGAGAGGAAAAAAAGAAGAAAAAGAAGGAAAAAAAGGAGAAGAAAGAGTAAGATGAGATCTTTTTCAAACATTTATTTCATTCACAGCACCATATGATGATCTAATGTGTGTGTGTGTGTGTGTGTGTGTGTGTGTGTGTGTGTGTGTGTGTGTGTGTGTGTGTGTGTGTGTGTGTTTGTGTGTGTGTGTGTTATTCCAGGAAAAAAGAGAAGAAGGAAAAGAAGGAAAAGAAGAAAAAAGAACAAGAAGAGAAAGAAAAAGAGAAAGAAAAGGAGAAAGAGAAAGAAAAGGAGAAAGAGAAAGAGAAAGAGAAAGAGAAGTAAGAGCAGTCGGTTCATCAGCCGCTCCGGAAGTAAAGACTCCATTCATTTCAACAATAATGTAAAGTCACTGTGAGCTGTGAGGGTTTATGGGATAGTATTAGCTTGAAGCTGTCAGCCTGTTTAACTGAAAAACTACATTACCCATGATGCTATAGAGAAAATCCACCAATCAGAGAGCCCAAACAAGCAAAAAGACATCTCTCGCTCCGCCCACTCCCAGGAATCAATGTGAATGACATAATCAAGCTCTCAAAATACTTCAATATGTGTTTATATACATACACACTGATCAGGTTTCCATATCCCACCAGATCATCTGTGTTATTCACTTCATCGCCTGATCGGTGTGTGTGACTGTGCGTGGGCATTTTTGCTTAAAATATATCGTTGTATATAATCAACATTTTTTAAATGAGTAGTTTTATATTTCTCCCTTGTGCTGTTCGCAGTGCATCATGGGAATTGTAGTTCTTTCCCTGGCTTTAACTCAAAGTCTGTAGTGTTGAAACGCTTGAACCAAGACTTTTCTCTTGGAGAAATGAATGGAGAACCGGCTCCCGGAACCGATGCGCACCGCAGTGTGTGTTCGCTGATCTGACATCTCCACATCTTCTGTTCCAGACCAAAGGAGATTGAGGTTGTGGATCCGGCAGGAAACATGTACTACCATTGGCTGTTCGTGATCACATGTCCTGTGATGTATAACTGGGTCCTCATCATAGCGAGGTGCGTCACAAACACTCTGGCGTGGTATAGGGCGGTACCAAATCATTTCCACATATTTAGATTATATTTATTATAAATATGTGGAGGGAGTTGGTCGTCGGAGAAATCTGAAGGGTTATAATGAGATTTGTGATGAACTTGAATATTTGCCGAGTTCACTGCACGATTTACCCTCGGGTTTTGACCAATGCCTAGTCTCCGCCTCAGACTGGCTGAAGGTCTGATGCGTACGGCACACTTATCAGGGAACACTTCAGCAGTTTGGAAGTCGTCATCTGATTGTTTGACTTCTACAATGTGAGACTACAGACATTTTCCTCTTTGCACAGTAATCATTTGATAGGAATTAGACTCCACTGAAACTGCCTCATCGACACGGCATCCTCAATAAACCCGTCTCCGGCGTGATGACTTCGATATTCCGTTTTACTATGACCTCTGACCTGTAAAGTTTCCAGAATAATAATCATACGCTGTTTGTTAATTGGCCAGAGGAGAACTGCCCCCCCGACTGAGCCTGGTTTCTCCAAGGTTTATTTTCCTCCATTCTGCTCCTGATGGGGTTTTGGTTTCCTTGCCACTGTTGCCTCTGGCTTGGCTTGCTCAGTCGGGGACACTAAATATTCAACTAAATATCCAAATAAATCTAATTATTAAACTAAATTACTGATCTAAAGCCCACACTGTCACTGTATGATAATTGAAATGAGCTGATGACATCGCCGTTTTCTCCAGAACAGCTGTACAGCTGAATAAAATTTTGTTGCGTTATTGTCCTGTTTAACACTGTGAAGCTGCTTTGAAACAATCTGCATTTTTAAAAGCGCTATATAAATAAAGCTGACTTGACTTAAAAGGATAGTTCACACAAAAATGAAAATTCGCCCATCATTTACTCTCCCTCAGCTCATCCGAGGTGTGAATGACTCTTCTTTCAGCCGAATAAAATCTGAGTTATATTACTAAAGTCCAGGCTAATCCAAGCATTAGAATTTGATTCATAGTTGTTCTGTTTTTGAAGTCCATAAAAAGTGCATCTGTCCGTCATATAACTGCTCCACGCGGCTCTGGGGTGTTAATAAAGGCCTTCTGAAGCGAATCGACGTGTTTGTGTAAGAAAAATATCCATATTTTAAACTTGATCAAGTAAACTTTCGACAGACCGCCTTCCCTGTTCAATTTATGGAGAAAGTGTTGAAAGTTCCCCTGCGGATGGAAAGACTAACGCGACCAGGTCATGACGTCACGAACGCATCTTCAGTTTCACTTTCGACACTTTTCCACAGAAGGCGGTCGGCCGAAAGTTTACTTGATAAAGTTTTAAATATGAATATTTTTCTTACTCAAACGCATCGATTTGCTTCAGAAGGCCTTTGTTAACACCCCAGAGCCGCGTGGAGCAGTTATATGATGGACAGATGCACTTTTTATGGACTTCAAAAACAGAACAACTATGAATCAAATTCTAATGCTTGGATTAGCCTGGACTTTAGTAATATAACTCAGATTTTATTCGTCTGAAAGAAGAATGTCAAACACACCTCGGATGACTTGGGGGTGAGTAAATGATGGGCGAATTTTCATTTTTGGGTGAACTATCCCTTTAACATGTTGATGAAATGACCCAGCATGTTTAAGAGGGTACTTTCGGCTTGTCGCGATCCCTCGTGCAGTGTGAACTCAGCATTATCAGGACCTCCGCTTGACTCTCTCTGTCTCTCTCAGAGCTTGCTTTGAGGAATTGCAGACGGACTACCTGATGTACTGGTTCTTTTTGGATTTCTTATCCGATGTGGTGTATCTGTGTGACATGGTGTTCCGGACCCGGACAGGTGAGTCCCATCTCCTTCCCCACACACACACCGGTCCACACCGAACGCGGAGCGCGCTGAACGCTGTGTGTGTTTGCAGGGTATCTGGAGCAGGGTCTCTTGGTGAAAGATGAGAAGAAGCTCCGCGATCGCTACACGCAGAGCCTCCAGTTCAAACTGGACCTGGCCTCAATGGTTCCCACTGATGTTTTCTACTTGTACTTTGGGGTGAGGTTCCCGGAGATCCGAATGAACAAGCTCCTGAGGGTCAACCGCTTGTTCGAGTTCTTCCAGCGCACCGAAACACGGACTAACTTTCCCAACGTGTTCCGCATCTCCAACCTCGTCATGTACATCGTGATCATCATCCACTGGAACGCCTGCATGTATTACTCCTTCTCCAAGGCCATCGGCTTCGGGACGGACGCCTTCGTGTACCCGGACACCACGGACCCGGAGTTCGGCCGGTTGGTGAGGAAGTACGCGTACAGCATGTACTGGTCCACCCTCACCCTCACCACCATCGGCGAAACTCCACCGCCCGTCAAGAACTCAGAGTACTTCTTCGTGGTAACGGACTTCCTGGTGGGCGTGCTGATCTTCGCCACCATCGTCGGAAACGTCGGCTCGATGATCACGAACGCAAACGCGGCACGGGCGGATTTCCAGGCTCGCATCGATGCCATCAAACAGTACATGAGCTTCCGAAAGGTCACCAAAGACCTGGAGAAACGGGTCATCAAGTGGTTCGACTACTTGTGGACCAACAAGAAAGCAGTTGACGAGAGAGAGGTCCTGAAGTACCTGCCGGACAAGCTGAGGGCGGAGATCGCTATAAACGTGCACCTGGACACTCTGAAGAAAGTGCGCATCTTCGCCGATTGCGAGGCCGGGCTGCTGGTGGAGCTGGTGCTGAAGCTCCAGCCGCAGGTCTACAGCCCCGGAGACTACATCTGCAAGAAGGGCGACATCGGCCGCGAGATGTACATCATCAAAGAGGGGAAGCTGGCCGTGGTGGCGGATGACGGAGTCACGCAGTTCGTGGTGCTCAGTGATGGCAGCTACTTCGGAGAGATCAGCATCCTCAACATCAAGGGCAGCAGGGCGGGCAATCGCAGAACCGCCAACATCCGCAGCATTGGCTACTCGGACCTCTTCTGCCTGTCCAAAGACGACCTGATGGAGGCACTGACCGAGTATCCGGATGCCAAGGCCATGCTGGAGGAGAAGGGGCGACAAATCCTCATGAAGGTATGAGAGCAATGCCCTGAAGCTTTTCCTCAAAACTCAACGCCCCAATCCCGGCACAATGGAGACTTGCTCTCATGTTCACGTCCAGCTGTTCACCCATGGGAGTCTGGTCTGAACACCACTGACCAACACACACCTGCTCTAAAGTCAATACACTCTAAAAAAAAAGGGGTTCTATTATACCCCTTTTCCACCAAAGCAGAGCCAGAGCTAGATCGGAGCCAGAGCCTAGTTTCAAATCGGTTCTTTGTGTTTCCACACCCAAAGCCCCAGCTCCGAGCCAGGAGAAGTGGTTCTTAAGTAGCACTGAAACATTGCTGGGCTAGAACAGGGCTAGAAGTAAGAACCGATTCCGTCAGGCGCTGGGGGCGGAGTCAACAAGACCAACACACACTTGAGATCCGCCATTGTGAAATAGCAGCTAATGGAGCTAACAGCTGCTGCTCGTTTGTAAACTCCGTCTATACAAATTACGGCGAACTGCATGAATGCGTTGGATTCGCTGTGTTTTCGTTGTGTTTTGATGCCGATGTAGGATCGTAAAGCCATGTGAATCAATAGTAACGCAACGTTTGCATTGTTGATGGAAGGCTTGTTCGCTGCGGTGCTGTGCAGAGACCGATCGCCGTATGATAACGAGTCCAGCGAGAGCACATGACTCCTTATGCTTTTGATTCACTCATGCAGGTTTTTTTAAAAATATCATACGTGGATCGGTCTGCGCAGCGCCGATGCATCTCGAACAAGCCTGGTGTGTGTGTGTTTCCGCTGCTCAGGGTTGCCAGGTTTTCACAACAAATCCCGCCCAATTGCTACTCAAAACAAGCCCAATCGCGTTTCAGGGGGGCTTCCCCGGTAAAAATCACATTTGGGGCGTAAAATATGTGTTTTTTTTGGCATGGTTGCCTACTAACATTCGCATTATTGCATATCACATAATTGGGGTTGCTTCAACCCGCGGACATGAAAAACAGCCCGCGGCAACAGTGATGAAGTAGCCCAACTTGGCAACACTGCCGCTGCCTCGCTAGCGTTGCTGAGAGAGATGAGACGTATAGTGACGTAAGACCTGGCTCTGTTGTGGCTCTCAGAAGGTGGAAAAGCAAATGGTTCTTAGAAGCTCCTCAGTCGAACCAACTATGAACTGGGACTAGCTCTGGCTCTGAACTAGCTCTAGCACTGCCTTGTACCCCTTTTCCACCAAGGCAGTGCTAGAGCTAGTTCAGAGCCAGAGCTAGTCCCAGTTCATAGTTGGTTCGACTGAGGAGCTTCTAAGAACCGGTTTGCTTTTCCACATGAGAGCCACAACAGAGCCATGTCTTACGTCACTGTATACGCCTTATCTCTCTCAGCAACGCTAGCGAGGCAGCGACAATGTTGCCAAGTCTGTGGTTTTGCCGCGGGCTGTTTTTTCATGTCCGCGGGATGAAGCGACCCCAATTATGTGATATTTAGCCCCGGGAATGCGAATTTTAGTGCCAAAAAACACATATTTTACCCCCAAATGTGATTTTTACTGGGGAAGCCCCCCTGAAACGCGATTGGGCTTGTTTTGAGTAGCAATTGGGCCGGTTTGTTGTGAAAACCTGGCAACCCTGAGCAGCGGGAAACACACACACACCAGGCTTGTTCGAGATGCATCGTCACTGCGCAGACCGATGCACGTATGATATAAAAAAAAACGCATGTGAATCAAAAGCATAAGGAGTCGTGTGCTCTCGCTGGACTCGTTATCATACGGCGATCGGTCTCTGCACAGCACCGCAGCAAACAAGCCTTCCATCAACAAAGCAAACGTTGCGTTACTATTCATTCACATGGCTTTACGATCCTACATCGGCATCAAAACACAACGCAAACACAGCGAATCCAACGCATTCATGTAGTTCGCCGTAATTTGTATAGACGGAGATTACAAACGAGCAGCAGCTGTTAGCTCCATTAGCTGCTATTTCAACAATGGCGGATCTCAAGTGTGTGTTGGTCTTGTTGACTCCGCCCCCAGCGCCTGACGTAATCTGTTCTTACTTCTAGCCCTGTTCTAGCCCAGCAATGTTTTGGTGCTACTTAAGAACCACTTTTCCTGGCTCGGAGCTGGGGCTTTGAGTGTGGAAACACAAAGAACCGATTTGAAACTAGGCTCTGGCTCCGATCTAGCTCTGGCTCTGCTTTGGTGGAAAAGGGGTATATGGCACCTAAAATGGTTCTTGGCTCGTAATCTTAGGGGAACCTTTTTTAGTGCTATATAGCACCAATTTTGGTGCTTCAGTGGTTCTTCAGCGGTGCTATATAGCACCTTAGTCAAAGAACTGGGGAAGAACCTCTGAAGAACCTCTGAAGAACCACTGAAACACCAAAATTGGTGCTATATAGCACTAAAAAAGGTTCCCCTATGATTACGAGCCAAGAACCATTTTTGGTGCCATATAGAACCTTTTTTTTTAGAGTGTAGTGCAGTATGTGTGTGTTATTCAAAGGGATCCCCTGGGGTTAAGACGTGTATGGCGTAATATAACATAAATGATGTCTCTCACTGAAATATGTCGTAGAAAACCCATGAAAGATCTGCGTTATTTAAAAACTCCATTATATATTTGGACAATAGGCGGCTCCATTTTGTTTGTGTTCTATGTCGATGACGTGGAATGGTTGCACTCGGCAATCAACTGGCTCTACCCGCAGCTAATCTTACCACAACACAACTCGAAAAGTGTTTCAGAGTTAAACAAAACCAATCGATTGCTTTGTAATTGCATTTAACACACTCTCAAACACATGTGCACACACACACACACACACACACACACACACACCAACAGATCGCCGCCTGTGCACATTATTATACATACAGGGACGCACAGCAACACACACACACACACACACACACACACACACACACACACACACACACACACACACACACACACACTGCCCCTGCCCCTAAACCTACCCATCACACACACACACACACACACACACACTGCCCCTGCCCCTAAACCTACCCATCACACACACACACACACACACACACACACACACACACACACACACACACACACACACACACTGCCCCTGCCCCTGCCCCTAAACCTACCCATCACACACACACACACACACACACACACACACACACACACACACACACACACACACACACACACACACACACACACACACTGCCCCTAAACCTAACCCTCACAGGAGACTGTGCAGTTCACTTTCTGTGAAAAAAACTCATTCTGTGATTTATAAGCATTTTGAAAAGTGAGGACATGGGGAACGTCCTCATATTTCACCCTCTTTTTGTAATACCCATGTCATTATACACATTTGTGTCCTGATATTTCACAAAAACATTCCCACACACACACACCCTGGAGAAGCGTTCAGTCTCTCCTCATGTCAACAGTGAATCCTCTCATGGAGCAGCACATACACACACACACAGGGACGCAGCACACACACACACACACACACACACACACACACACACACACACACACACACACACACACACACACACACACACACACACACACACACACACACACACACACACACACACACACACACACACACACACACACACACACACACACACACACTCCTCTCTGGAGAAGCGTTCAGTCTCTCCTCATGTCAACAGTGAATCCTCTCATCGCGCATCACAACTGGCTTTTAAAGGGAAAGGGAGATGAGGCTCTGATTGGTTTATTGCTTGTTGCGCCCCAAACACACCCACGACTCATTAAGAGACGAGGCTCAGCCCTTCTGGACCATGAGTCGGAGCGCTGACCGTTTATCCCGTCGTTAAACTAGAAGAAGTGCTAACCCTAGCCCTAGCCCTAGCCCTAGCCCTAGCCCTAGCCCTAGCCCTAGCCCTAGCTCCTCAGACTGATGTGCTCACAGTAACCCCTGATGCTCAGGACACTTCACTGGCTTGAGTAGGACCAACTTAAATCAGACAAGTAAGCTCTGATATGAGTACTAGCACTTTCCTTTGAGTTCACAGCACTCAAGTAAACTGAACTCTGTCATTGTTTTGAGTTGTGTGAACTCATTTCCTTTAGTTTAGACGAACTATTAACTGTTAGCAAGTTGGAATTTTCTGAATTAGTTTGCAAAATATCTCTAATTCTCATTCAACCTTTTTGAGTTCTGACAACTCATTAGGGTGTTGCTCTACTCAATACTCAGAATAACGAGTTCATTATCTAAATCTGTTGATCGCGTGTTGGAGGATCAGGGTTTGTGATGACCAGAGCTCTTTGACTTTATCCACAGGACAATCTTCTGGATCTGGAGCTGGCCAAGCAAGGGCCCGACCCCAAAGACATGGAGGAGAAGGTGGTGAAGATCGGCGGTGTGGTGGAGGAGCTCCAGACCCGCTACGCCCGCCTGCTGGCCGAACACGAGGCTGCGCAGGGAAAACTGAAGAAGAGAGTCACCAAACTGGAGAAGAAGATCCCAGAGTCCAGCGCACAGATAGAGGAGGAACACACACACTAGACCATCTGAGAGTGTGTGTGTGTGTGTGTGTGTGTGTGAAGATCCCAGAGTCCAGCGCACAGATAGAGGAGGAGCACACACACTAGACCATCTGAGAGAGAGAGAGAGTGTGTGTGTGTGTGTGTGTGTGTGAGTGTGTGTGAAGATCCCAGAGTCCAGCGCACAGATAGAGGAGGAGCACACACACTAGACCATCTGAGAGAGTGTGTGTGTGTGTGTGAAGATCCCAGAGTCCAGCGCACAGATAGAGGAGGAACACACACACTAGACCATCTGAGAGAGAGTGTGTGTGTGTGTGTGTGTGTGTGTGTGTGTGTGAAGATCCCAGAGTCCAGCGCACAGATAGAGGAGGAGCACACACACTAGATCATCTGAGAGTGTGTGTGTGTGTGTGTGTGTGTGTGTGAAGATCCCAGAGTCCAGCGCACAGATAGAGGAGGAACACACACACTAGATCATCTGAGAGAGTGTGTGTGTGTGTGTGTGTGTGAAGATCCCAGAGTCCAGCGCACAGATAGAGGAGGAGCACACACACTAGACCATCTGAGAGAGAGTGTGTGTGTGTGTGTGTGTGTGTGAAGATCCCAGAGTCCAGCGCACAGATAGAGGAGGAACACACACACTAGATCATCTGAGAGTGTGTGTGTGTGTGTGTGTGTGTGTGTGTGTGTGAAGATCCCAGAGTCCAGCGCACAGATAGAGGAGGAACACACACACTAGACCATCTGAGAGTGTGTGTGTGTGTGTGTGTGTGTGAAGATCCCAGAGTCCAGCGCACAGATAGAGGAGGAGCACACACACTAGATCATCTGAGAGTGTGTGTGTGTGTGTGTGTGTGTGTGTGTGTGTGAAGATCCCAGAGTCCAGAGCACAGATAGAGGAGGAGCACACACACTAGACCATCTGAGAGAGAGAGAGTGTGTGTGTGTGTGTGTGTGAAGATCCCAGAGTCCAGCGCACAGATAGAGGAGGAACACACACACTAGACCATCTGAGAGTGTGTGTGTGTGTGTGTGTGTGTGTGAAGATCCCAGAGTCCAGCGCACAGATAGAGGAGGAACACACACACTAGACCATCTGAGAGAGAGTGTGTGTGTGTGTGTGTGTGTGTGTGTGAAGATCCCAGAGTCCAGCGCACAGATAGAGGAGGAGCACACACACTAGACCATCTGAGAGAGAGTGTGTGTGTGTGTGTGTGTGTGTGTGTGTGAAGATCCCAGAGTCCAGCGCACAGATAGAGGAGGAGCACACACACTAGATCATCTGAGAGTGTGTGTGTGTGTG
>NC_137117.1:4469973-4477473 GCF_949357685.1 Gobio gobio | reverse complement strand
CCTTACACTGCCCCTAAACCTACCCATCACACACACACACACACACACACACACACACACACACACACTGCCCCTAAACCTGCCCTCACAGGAGACTGTGCTGTTCACTTTCTGTGAAAAAAACCTCATTCTGTGTGATTTATAAGCATTTTGTAAAGTGAGGACATGGGGAACGTCCTCATATTTCACCCTCTTTTTGTAATACCTGTGTCATTATACACATTTGTGTCCTGATATTTCACGAAAACATGCCCACAGACACACACACACACACACACACACACACACACACACACACACACACACACACACACACACACACACACACACAGAGAAAGACCCACAAACACACAGACACAGACACACTCAGACACACAGACACACTCAGACACACACACACACACTCAGACACACACACACACAGACACACACACACACAGACACACTCAGACACACAGACACACACAGACACACTCAGACACACACACACTCACACAGACACACTCAGACACACACACACACACACACACACACACACACACACACACAGACACACAGACACACACACACACACACACACACACACACACACACACACACACACACACACACACACACACACACACACACACACACACACACACACACACACACAGACACACTCAGACACACACACACAGACACACTCAGACACACACACACAGACACACTCAGACACTCAGACACACACACACAGACACACTCAGACACACAGACACACTCAGACACACAGACACACTCAGACACACACACACACTCAGACACACACACACTCAGACACACACACACACACACACAGACACACTCAGACACAGACACACTCAGACACTCAGACACACACACACAGACACACTCAGACACACACACACAGACACACTCAGACACAGACACATACAGACAGACACACACACACACACACACACACACACACACATGACCAACACATGACCCTGAAGTGTCTGCAGAGACCGTGATTATCCTCCCCCTGAAACTGCCTCATCGACACGGCATCCTCAATAAACCCGTCTCCGGCCTGATGACTCTGATCTTTCGAATATTCCGATCTATTATGACCTCTGTTGTGAATTTCCTTTTCCTCATTTGAAGAAGAGACCAGGAGAACTTGGATATCTTTAAAGCAGACGTTACTCGTTTATTGAGAATCGTGCTGTTCTTCGGCTTCGGCTGAGGTTCCAAGTCTAACTAAAGGAGTTATACATTGTAATTTATCTACATTTCAGTGGGAGGGATTATACAGCAGGGGAGGAGACACTCTGAACAATACCATGCAAATGTTGTATAGGTAAAGGACACACCCTACTATGAAAGCCCTACCAGTCCCATTGAATCAGCATAACTATTCGCATGCTGATACTGGCCAGGAACTCCAATTCCAAGAGCCATCCCAGAGCCATTAAAGACAAAAGGGGCAACGTCTGGGCTCCGAAAGGTGGAATCTCAGTGATCTGACACAATAGAGAAAACAGGTCTGGCAGGAAAGGAGACTCTTGCTAGAGCCTCTGAAATCAGTAAAAACTGGTCTGGAAGATTTGCATAGCAGACCAATTCATCTGATATCATCATTTTTACCTTAAATGCTAAATGCAATGTACTTTCTTAAATTCGTAATCCCACACCTCTGACCTGTAAAGTTTCCAGAATAATAATCATACGCTGTTTGTTAATTGGCCAGAGGAGAACTGCCCCCCCGACTGAGCCTGGTTTCTCCCAAGGTTTATTTTCCTCCATTATGCGGCTGAATAAAATTATGCTGCATTATTTTCCTGTGTAACACTGTGAAGCTGATTTGAAACAATCTGCATTGTTAAAAGCGCTATATAAATAAAGTTGACTTGACTTGACTCACACAGACACACACACACATTTCCCAGAATCAAAGCCCAGTGTGAAGGTAGCTACAGATTAGAGGGGAGTTAACATTTACATTTACGCATTTAGCAGACGCTTTTATCCAAAGCGACTTACAACTTGGGGGAACCATAGACCGTAAAAAAATATGGACGACGCGACTTCATTGACTTCCGCTGACCAAAGTTGAAGCTTTCGTAGGCCCGCACACGGCGCTGACATCTTGGGACCGAGTCTGCGCAGTAGAAGAGCAGGAAGTAGCGGCGCGATTATCAAGAGCCCGCCCACACTCTCACAGATGCAGAATAATTAATTATGTTGGTGTGAAATAAACAGTTATAGAAATGTAGAAATGAAAGCTAAAGCTCCAATCTCCTCCCTAAAATCCCGAAAAAAGTCAGTTAGTGCCTCAGTGAAAACTTCACCTAGAGAAGCCGTCAATCTCAGCTGTCAATCATGATGTCACACCCCCCGTTTTTATAGCATCAAATATCTCACTAAAACTAAACTTATTTAAAAAAACGAACACTTGAAATGAAATCATCGTAATAAAAACTGCCTAAAATGACAGAAACCATCTTTAGGAAACAATTATTTGAAGTGTAATTGAATTGTTTAGTGTGTCTCGCGTCCATTCAAATACATGGAGGGGTGGGGTTTAGGAGCTATACTGGGACCAGCCACCGGGGGGCGATCGAGGCGCGGAAGCTTCAGTTTCTGACAGGAGCGCTGCAGGCTTGGGGGGAACACGAAGCGATTGGTTGTGAAGAGTCGAGTAAGCGCAACAAGTGCCTGAAATACATCCATGCGGAGATGCCAGACAGCTGGAGATTCGTGCAGCTACTGTCTGGTTGGAATGAAAGGTAGAGCTGAGTGTCATCAGCATAGCAGTGATATGAGAAGCCATGTGCCTGAATGATAGGACCCAATGAAGTAGTGTAAATGGAGAAAAGGAGAGGTCCAAGCACTGAGCCCTAAGGAACCCCCGTGGTCAGTTGATGCGCTTGGGATTCCTCTCCTCTCCAGGCAACCTTGAAAGACCTACCTGTGAGATAAGACTCAAACCAGTGGAGTCCCTGTGTTGCCCAGTGATGAGAGGGTGGACAGAAGAATCTGATGGTTGACCGTGTCAAAGGCCGCAGATAGATCAAGGAGGACGAGGACTGATGATCTGGACTCAGCTTTAGCTATCCGCAGGGCTTCAGTGACCGACAGTAGTGCAGTCTCTGTGGAGTGGCCCCTTTTGAAACCGGATTGGTTAACGTCCAGCTGATTATTCTAGATCAGATGGGTCTAGAATAGGGGTGTAACGATTCATCTACTACATCGATGTATCGATTTATATTCCTATGATCTAACTACATCGATCTGTGCTCGGCAACTTGGCCTTCCGGACGATATATATCGATCTAACATCGTTTTAAATGGTAATCAATCGATTGTATCGATAATAGGAAATAACGCATTGGATTTAAGCACGTCAGACTTTATATGGATGTTTTTTCTTAGTACTTTTAATAATAAAGGCGTTAAACGTTACTCGAGTCAGTCTGCCTATCTGTGACATCCTCGCCTCGCACCAGCAGCAGCGCTAAGAAAACAAAACATAGCATGGCGGATGGCAGAGGAGAAGCCAATGACCGAGAAATGATCAACCACCAGGAGAAAGAGCTAACGTTACCTGTACTTTCAACCCTGGCTAAATGTTACCTGTGCATTCCTGACCCCAGTGTGCCAGCAGAGCGAGCTTTAGCACTGCTGGAGACATAGTGAACGCACAGAGAAGAGTTCTGCGCTCAGATCATGTTGATATTTTTGAAAAAGAAATCTGTAGAGTCATTGAAGAGTAGTTGGTTACATTTTATCTTTTGTTACATATTGTTTGTTTATTAAACTGAGAGTAGTAGCAGCTTCAGCCAGTTTATTCAACCTGAAGAAATGTTGGTTGCACTTTATTTTTGATATTAATATTGTAATATTTTTACGTTGGAAAATGTATTGAATATTGAAAATGAGAGCAGAAAAGGTTAACTTCCTGTTAATTCAACCTAAACTGTTGGTTGCACTTTATTCAAATAAAATTTGAATGCATTTTCCATTAATTGTTGTTTACTTGTTTGTTTATATCCATAATTATTTTTTACCTGATTCCCTTACAAGAAACAACAGGAATCTAGGAAACTTCACCTGCACTGAGCAGTATCCAGATATTTATTTCAGTCACACAATTTATGGCTAAAAAGTTACTGAATCGATTTCAAGTCACTGAATTGTTTCGGATCGTATCGTTCTAAATTAACCAATATCGTCCTTGAATCGTATCGACAACCTCAAATCGTGATACGAATCGAATCGTTGTTAAAACGAATCGTTACACCCCTAGTCTAGAAGTTAACCTGTGTGTGTGTGTGTGTGTGTGTGTGTGTGTGTGTGTGTGTGTGTGTGTGTGTGTGTGTGTGCAGGAGGTAGAGAAGACGTGTCGCTGTGGCCGGTACAGCAAACTCTTGCCCTGTCATAAAGAATATCTGTGTGAGTCAAAGTGCAACAAGACCCGCACCTGCAGCCGACACCAGTGCAAGAGAAAGGTTTGTGTAACACACACACACACACATTCCACTGAGAGCGCATCTCCCTCACACTCCGTGGCCACTTCAATCACACACACTCCGTGTTTCTGTGTCCCTGACGGTGTGTGTTTGTTTTCAGTGTTGTCCAGGCAACTGCCCGCCGTGTGACATGAGCTGTGGGCGAATGCTGGGCTGCAGGAACCACAAATGCCCATCCGTGTGCCATCAAGGTGAGCGATGACACACACACACACACACACACACACACACACACACACACACACACACACACACACACACACACACATCAGACGGCAACATTTACACTGCCCATCCTGTTCCTTAACCCCTAGGAGTCTGAGCTGTTTTGGGGCCCTTTAGAAGTTTTGACATGCTCTTACATTTGTGTTTTCTTCAGTTGCTTATAAACACATTAATGGCAAAAGTGTAATTACACTGTATTCAGCACAAACTGGGCTGCCATAATATGTGAGCAACATGAATGTACATGCTTGTATTTTTGATAGAATAATAAAAAATAAAATAAAAAATTTGTTTTAAAATTAAGGCCCACACAATAGATCTGTGTCCACAAGACTTTTGACTAATGGGTGTATTTGCCTAGAGTTTTTGCTTCAAACTGATGTGAGAATCATTGAGTCTACTCATTCACATAAAACAATACACTGATTTAAAATTTGTAAAACACTTTTTCTTTACTCAGGCCTTATGCGAGTAGGCGTGAACGGCTCATGAATAATAATGTGATCACTCCTGAGAAACAAAGACCTGCATAATAAATGAGCTTTAGGTAGGCCTTCTAGATTTTAGGTTTTCTAGATAAGTACAGTAACAGTAAAAAAAATAGTTTTCTGGGGGGAAAATCTAAATGTTTTTTACTTTAAGCTTTTACTTAAAGCAAGCTAAATTATCTGCCGAAAAAAAACAAGATTTCAATCAGAAATGTTTTTGAAAGAAGAGCAAAAAAAAACTAATATTGTGACACTGAACATTGGCTCACTCATTTCAATGGCAAATATTTTCTGTGTCATTTGTAAACGATCAAATACACACAATACTCAAATATCATTTCCAGCTTCAGTCAGAAACACGTGAAATGCATGAGCCAGCGCTAAGGCTATTGTCTGCTATATTGGTGTCAAATATACTAGTATATAGTTATATTATATCAAATATATTACCAACATACAACCAAAATTAAGATACAATTTATACAAATCGAAATTCAGTTTAAAGAAAGCAAATAACTTTCTAAAAAAACAACAACATAGGGTATAATATTTAAACAAGCAAAATTCGTTTTTTAAAAACATTGATTAAAATTAAGATACAATTTATACAAAACGAAATTCACTGTAAAAAAGGCGATTAATACTCAAATATAATTTCCATCTTCAGTTCATTTGAGACATGCGTAAAATAAGAAGCAACTATATTAAATAAATTGATTAAAATTAAGATACAATTTATACAAAACGAAATTCAGTTTAAAGAAAGCAATTAACTTTCTAAAAAACAAATAACAACAACAACATAGGGTATAATATTTAAACATCAATATGAAGCAAAATTCGCTTTGATTAAAATTAAGATACAATTTATACAAAACGAAATTCACTGTAAAAAAGGCGATTAATACTCAAATATAATTTCCATCTTCAGTTAATTTATGAGACGCGTGCAATGCAGCGCTAAGGCTATTGTTTGTTATATTGACTTCTTATAAAATAAGAAGCAACTACATTAAAAACATTGATTAAAATTAAGATACAATTTATACAGAACGAAAACAGACCAAATAAATCTTGTCTAAACTGTCTTGTTGCGTTTTATATTCACAGATGCTAACAGAATAGCCGCATTAGCGATAATGAGTCGACTGAAATCTCCCACGTTTCACACAGATTACATAAACACAGAATATTTGTTTTCGTTTTGATTTACATGATTTAAAACCTGACATTTCAGCGTTTCTTCAGGCATATGTCTCATGGTTGTGAGACAAGTATTCACTAAGTTACAGTTCATTTTCTGAAGAGAATCAGATCAGACATCATTGAGAGAGAGGCTGAAGATCGCCAATCATGTTTGTTTCCCTTATTTGGCCAAAAGCACAACGATTTGTTTTTATTGTGACTGTACACAAACAAAGATTAATTGAGCCGGGGCGTTTCCGGTGTGAGAGCGGCGGAAACATTAACCGATCGTTTGATTGGCTCTTGTTTTGTTATCAGCCCAGTTAGAGTCCAGTTCCTCTCCATGAATAAACTGACCTTTCCACAGGGCAGGAGTGAGGGATTGTGGGAAAGGTAGAGGTCATCTACACTGATGAATGGTTCACTGACGCCTCGCTCTCGCTCACCTGCTATGTGTCAAATGCAAATGTGTGTCTGAAGCACAATGTTATCTGGCACACGCCTGTTATCTCCGCTTGCGGGTGTGCTGTCCAAATGTCAGGCAGCGAGAGTGTGTGTGTGTGTGTGTGTGTGACTGCTGGAATAGCCATTCGAGGCCGGCCTGAATGAATTAGTCCTGAGCCGGAGTCACTGAACGTCCCACATCAGAAGTTGAGCCTTCATGAAGACACAGATCTCTGAATAACGCTGAAGTGTGTGTGTGTGTGTGTGTGTGTGGACTGGTAATCCCTACGTTATGGGGACAAAATGTCCCCACAAAGATAGCAATATCCGAAATCCTCATCCTTGTGGGGACATTTTTTGGTCCCCATGAGGAAAACATCTTATAAATCAGACTAAGTGATGTTTTTTGAAAATGTAAAAATGCAGAATGTCTCCTGTGAGGGTTAGGTTTAGGGGCAGGGGCAGTGTGTGTGTGTGTGTGTGTGTGTGTGTGATGGGTAGGTTTAGGGGCAGTGTGTGTGTGTGATGGGTAGGTTTAGGGGCAGGGGCAATGTGTGTGTGTGTGTGTGTGTGTGTGTGTGTGATGGGTAGGTTTAGGGGCAGGGGCAATGTGTGTGTGTGTGTGTGTGTGTGTGTGTGTGATG
>NC_137117.1:4436739-4454239 GCF_949357685.1 Gobio gobio | reverse complement strand
ACTCCATCTGTGTATGATCCAGCTCTACTCCATCTGTGTATGATCCAGCTCTACTCCATCTGTGTATGATCCAGCTCTACTCCATCTGTGTATGATCCAGCTCTACTCCATCTGTGCATGATCCAGCTTTACTCCATCTGTGTATGATCCAGCTCTACTCCATCTGTGTATGATCCAGCTCATTACTCCATCTGTGTATGATCCAGCTCTACTCCATCTGTGTATGATCCAGCTCATTACTCCATCTGTGCATGATCCAGCTCTACTCCATCTGTGTATGATCCAGCTCTACTCCATCTGTGTATGATCCAGCTCTACTCCATCTGTGTATGATCCAGCTCATTACTCCATCTGTGTATGATCCAGCTCATTACTCCATCTGTGTATGATCCAGCTCTACTCCATCTGTGTATGATCCAGCTCTACTCCATCTGTGTATGATCCAGCTTTACTCCATCTGTGTATGATCCAGCTCTACTCCATCTGTGTATGATCCAGCTCATTACTCCATCTGTGTATGATCCAGCTCTACTCCATCTGTGTATGATCCAGCTCTACTCCATCTGTGTATGATCCAGCTCTACTCCATCTGTGTATGATCCAGCTCTACTCCATCTGTGTATGATCCAGCTCTACTCCATCTGTGTATGATCCAGCTCTAATCCATCTGTGTATGATCCAGCTCATTACTCCATCTGTGTATGATCCAGCTCTACTCCATCTGTGTATGATCCAGCTCTACTCCATCTGTGTATGATCCAGCTCATTACTCCATCTGTGTATGATCCAGCTCTACTCCATCTGTGTATGATCCAGCTCTACTCCATCTGTGTATGATCCAGCTCTACTCCATCTGTGTATGATCCAGCTTTACTCCATCTGTGTATGATCCAGCTCTACTCCATCTGTGTATGATCCAGCTCTACTCCATCTGTGTATGATCCAGCTCTACTCCATCTGTGTATGATCCAGCTCTACTCCATCTGTGTATGATCCAGCTCTACTCCATCTGTGTATGATCCAGCTCTACTCCATCTGTGTATGATCCAGCTTTACTCCATCTGTGTATGATCCAGCTCTACTCCATCTGTGTATGATCCAGCTCTACTCCATCTGTGTATGATCCAGCTCTACTCCATCTGTGTATGATCCAGCTCTACTCCATCTGTGTATGATCCAGCTTTACTCCATCTGTGTATGATCCAGCTCTACTCCATCTGTGTATGATCCAGCTCTACTCCATCTGTGTATGATCCAGCTCTACTCCATCTGTGCATGATCCAGCTCTACTCCATCTGTGCATGATCCAGCTCTACTCCATCTGTGCATGATCCAGCTCTACTCCATCTGTGTATGATCCAGCTCATTACTCCATCTGTGCATGAACCAGCTCTACTCCATCAGTGTATGATCCAGCTCTACTCCATCTGTGTATGATCCAGCTCATTACTCCATCTGTGCATGATCCAGCTCATTACTCCATCTGTGTATGATCCAGCTCATTACTCCATCTGTGTATGATCCAGCTCATTACTCCATCTGTGTATGATCCAGCTCATTACTCCATCTGTGTATGATCCAGCTCATTACTCCATCTGTGTATGATCCAGCTCATTACTCCATCTGTGTATGATCCAGCTCTACTCCATCTGTGTATGATCCAGCTCTACTCCATCTGTGCATGATCCAGCTCATTACTCCATCTGTGTATGATCCAGCTCTACTCCATCTGTGTATGATCCAGCTCATTACTCCATCTGTGTATGATCCAGCTCATTCCTCCATCTGTGTATGATCCAGCTCTACTCCATCTGTGTATGATCCAGCTTTACTCCATCTGTGCATGATCCAGCTCTACTCCATCTGTGTATGATCCAGCTCATTACTCCATCTGTGCATGATCCAGCTCTACTCCATCTGTGTATGATCCATCTCATTACTCCATCTGTGCATGATCCAGCTCATTACTCCATCTGTGTATGATCCAGCTCATTACTCCATCTGTGTATGATCCAACTCATTACTCCATCTGTGTATGATCCAGCTCATTACTCCATCTGTGCATGATCCAGCTCATTACTCCATCTGTGCATGATCCAGCTCATTACTCCATCTGTGCATGATCCAGCTCATTACTCCATCTGTGTATGATCCAGCTCATTACTCCATCTGTGTATGATCCAGCTCATTACTCCATCTGTGTATGATCCAGCTCATTACTCCATCTGTGTATGATCCAGCTCATTACTCCATCTGTGTATGATCCAGGTCATTACTCCATCTGTGTATGATCCAGCTCTACTCCATCTGTGTATGATCCAGCTCATTACTCCATCTGTGTATGATCCAGCTCATTACTCCATCTGTGTATGATCCAGCTCATTACTCCATCTGTGCATGATCCAGCTCATTACTCCATCTGTGCATGATCCAGGTCATTACTCCATCTGTGTATGATCCAGCTCATTACTCCATCTGTGTATGATCCAGCTCATTACTCCATCTGTGTATGATCCAGCTCATTACTCCATCTGTGCATGATACAGCTCTACTCCATCTGTGCATGATCCAGCTCTACTCCATCTGTGCATGATCCAGCTCTACTCCATCTGTGCATGATCCAGCTCATTACTCCATCTGTGCATGATCCAGCTCATTACTCCATCTGTGTATGATCCAGCTCATTACTCCATCTGTGTATGATCCAGCTCATTACTCCATCTGTGTATGATCCAGCTCATTACTCCATCTGTGTATGATCCAGGTCATTACTCCATCTGTGTATGATCCAGCTCTACTCCATCTGTGTATGATCCAGCTCATTACTCCATCTGTGTATGATCCAGCTCATTACTCCATCTGTGTATGATCCAGCTCATTACTCCATCTGTGCATGATCCAGCTCATTACTCCATCTGTGTATGATCCAGCTCATTACTCCATCTGTGTATGATCCAGCTCATTACTCCATCTGTGCATGATACAGCTCTACTCCATCTGTGCATGATCCAGCTCTACTCCATCTGTGCATGATCCAGCTCTACTCCATCTGTGCATGATCCAGCTCATTACTCCATCTGTGTATGATTCAGGTCATTACTCCATCTGTGCCTGATCCAGCTCTACTCCATCTGTGCATGATCCATCTCATTACTCCATCTGTGCATGATCCAGCTCTACTCCGTCTGTGTATGATCCAGCTCTACTCCGTCTGTGCATGATCCAGCTCTACTCCGTCTGTGCATGATAAATCTCTACTCCATCTGTGCATGATCCATCTCATTACTCCATCTGTGCATGATCCAGCTCTACTCCATCTGTGCATGATCCAGCTCTACTCCATCTGTGCATGATCCATCTCATTACTCCATCTGTGCATGATCCATCTCATTACTCCATCTGTGTATGATCCAGCTCATTACTCCATCTGTGTATGATCCAGCTCATTACTCCATCTGTGTATGATCCAGCTCTACTCCATGTGTGCATGATCCAGCTCTACTCCATCTGTGCATGATCCAGCTCTACTCCATCTGTGCATGATCCAGCTCTACTCCATCTGTGCATGATCCATCTCATTACTCCATCTGTGCATGATCCAGCTCTACTCCATCTGTGCATGATCCAGCTCTACTCCATCTGTGTATGATCCAGCTCATTACTCCATCTGTGTATGATCCAGCTCTACTTCATCTGTGCATGATCCAGCTCTACTCCATCTGTGCATGATCCAGCTCTACTCCATCTGTGTATGATCCAGCTCTACTCCATCTGTGTATGATCCAGCTCTACTCCATCTGTGTATGATCCAGCTCTACTCCATCTGTGCATGATCCAGCTCTACTCCATCTGTGCATGATCCAGCTCTACTCCATCTGTGTATGATCCAGCTCTACTCCATCTGTGTATGATCCAGCTCTACTTCATCTGTGCATGATCCAGCTCTACTCCATCTGTGCATGATCCAGCTCTACTCCATCTGTGCATGATACAGCTCTACTCCATCTGTGCATGATCCAGCTCTACTCCATCTGTGCATGATCCAGCTCTACTCCATCTGTGCATGATCCAGCTCTACTCCATCTGTGTATGATTCAGGTCATTACTCCATCTGTGCATGATCCATCTCATTACTCCATCTGTGCATGATCCAGCTCTACTCCGTCTGTGTATGATCCAGCTCTACTCCGTCTGTGCATGATCCATCTCATTACTCCACCTGTGCATGATCCAGCTCTACTCCATCTGTGCATGATCCAGCTCTACTCCATCTGTGCATGATCCATCTCATTACTCCATCTGTGTATGATCCAGCTCATTACTCCATCTGTGTATGATCCAGCTCATTACTCCATCTGTGTATGATCCAGCTCTACTCCATGTGTGCATGATCCAGCTCTACTCCATGTGTGCATGATCCAGCTCTACTCCATCTGTGCATGATCCAGCTCTACTCCATCTGTGCATGATCCAGCTCTACTCCATCTGTGCATGATCCAGCTCTACTCCATCTGTGCATGATCCAGCTCTACTCCATCTGTGCATGATCCATCTCATTACTCCATCTGTGCATGATCCAGCTCTACTCCATCTGTGTATGATCCAGCTCTACTCCATCTGTGCATGATCCAGCTCTACTCCATCTGTGCATGATCCAGCTCTACTCCATCTGTGCATGATCCATCTCATTACTCCATCTGTGCATGATCCAGCTCTACTCCATCTGTGTATGATCCAGCTCTACTCCATCTGTGCATGATCCAGCTCTACTCCATCTGTGCATGATCCAGCTCTACTCCATCTGTGCATGATCCAGCTCTACTCCATCTGTGCATGATCCAGCTCTACTCCATCTGTGTATGATCCAGCTCTACTCCATCTGTACATGATCCAGCTCTACTCCATCTGTGCATGATCCAGCTCTACTCCATCTGTGTATGATCCAGCTCTACTCCATCTGTGTATGATCCAGCTCGTTACTCCATCTGTGTATGATCCAGCTCTACTCCATCTATGCATGATCCAGCTCTACTCCATCTGTGCATGATCCAGCTCTTATCCATCTGTGTATGATCCAGCTCTACTCCATCTGTATATGATCCAGCTCTACTCCATCTGTGCATGATCCAGCTCTACTCCATCTGTGCATGATCCAGCTCTACTCCATCTGTGCATGATCCAGCTCTACTCCATCTGTGCATGATCCAGCTCTACTCCATCTGTGCATGATCCAGCTCTACTCCATCTGTGCATGATCCATCTCATTACTCCATCTGTGCATGATCCAGCTCTATTCCATCTGTGTATGATCCAGCTCTACTCCATCTGTGCATGATCCAGCTCTACTCCATCTGTGCATGATCCAGCTCTACTCCATCTGTGCATGATCCAGCTCTACTCCATCTGTGTATGATCCAGCTCTACTCCATCTGTACATGATCCAGCTCTACTCCATCTGTGCATGATCCAGCTCTACTCCATCTGTGTATGATCCAGCTCTACTCCATCTGTGTATGATCCAGCTCGTTACTCCATCTGTGTATGACCCAGCTCGTTACTCCATCTGTGTATGATCCAGCTCTACTCCATCTGTGCATGATCCAGCTCTACTCCATCTGTGCATGATCCAGCTCTACTCCATCTGTGTATGATCCAGCTCTACTCTATCTGTGTATGATCCAGCTCTACTCCATCTGTGTATGATCCAGCTCTACTCCATCTGTGCATGATCCAGCTCTACTCCATCTGTGCATGATCCAGCTCTACTCCATCTGTGTATGATCCAGCTCTACTCCATCTGTGTATGATCCAGCTCTACTTCATCTGTGCATGATCCAGCTCTACTCCATCTGTGTATGATCCAGCTCTACTCCATCTGTGTATGATCCAGCTCTACTCCATCTGTGTATGATCCAGCTCTACTCCATCTGTGCATGATCCAGCTCTACTCCATCTGTGCATGATCCAGCTCTACTCCATCTGTGTATGATCCAGCTCTACTCCATCTGTGTATGATCCAGCTCTACTCCATCTGTGTATGATCCAGCTCTACTCCATCTGTGTATTATCCAGCTCGTTACTCCATCTGTGTATGATCCAGCTCGTTACTCCATCTGTGTATGATCCAGCTCGTTACTCCATCTGTGTATGATCCAGCTCTACTCCATCTGTGTATGATCCAGCTCTACTCCATCTGTGTATGATCCAGCTCTACTCCATCTGTGTATGATCCAGCTCTACTCCATCTGTGTATGATCCAGCTCTACTCCATCTGTGTATGATCCAGCTCTACTCCATCTGTGTATGATCCAGCTCTACTCCATCTGTGCATGATCCAGCTCTACTCCATCTGTGCATGATCCAGCTCTACTCCATCTGTGCATGATCCAGCTCTACTCCATCTGTGTATGATCCAGCTCTACTCCATCTGTGCATGATCCAGCTCTACTCCATCTGTGCATGATCCAGCTCTACTCCATCTGTGTATGATCCAGCTCTACTCCATCTGTGTATGATCCAGCTCTACTCCATCTGTGTATGATCCAGCTCTACTCCATCTGTGCATGATCCAGCTCTACTCCATCTGTGTATGATCCAGCTCTACTCCATCTATGTATGATCCAGCTCTACTCCATCTGTGTATGATCCAGCTCTACTCCATCTGTGTATGATCCAGCTCTACTCCATCTGTGTATGATCCAGCTCTACTCCATCTGTGCACGATCCAGCTCATTACTCCATCTGTGCATGATCCAGCTCATTACTCCATCTGTGTATGATCCAGCTCTACTCCATCTGTGTATGATCCAGCTCTACTCCATCTGTGCATGATCCAGCTCATTACCTCATAGAGTGTTTGGGGTCTCCCCGTTCCCTGATGGTGTCCCCTCCACTAACTCTGAGGTCAGTAGGTCACACTATAAACCTGTCGGTCTTCTGCTACTCTTCTGCTACTCTTCTGTTACTCATCTGCTACTCTTCTGCTACTCTACTCTTCTGCTACTCTTCTGTTACTCATCTGCTACTCTACTCTTCTGCTACTCTTAGGTTACTCTTCTGCTACTCTTCTGCTACTCTACTCTTCTGCTACTCTTAGGTTACTCTTCTGCTACTCTCCTGCTACTCTACTCTTCTGGTACTCGTCTTCTTCACTTACTCTCTTCTTACTCCACACAAACACACCTCTCTTTTTAGGGTCTCTCCGTCCCCCGATGGTGTCCCTACACTAACTCTGAGGTCAGTAGGTCACTATAAACCTGTCGGTCTTCTGCTACTCTTCTGCTACTCTTCTGTTACTCTTCTGCTACTCTTCTGCTACTCTACTCTTCTGCTACTCTACTCTTCTGCTACTCTACTCTTCTCTTACTCTTCTGCTACTCTACTCTTCTGCTACTCTTCTGCTACTCTACTCTTCTGCTACTCTACTCTTCTGTTACTCTTCTGCTACTCTTCAGCTACTCTACTCTTCTGCTACTCTTCTGTTACTCTTCTGCTACTCTTCTGCTACTCTACTCTTCTGCTACTCTTCTGCCACTCTACTCTTCTGTTACTTCTGCTACTCTTCAGCTACTCTTCTGTTACTCTTCTGCTACTCTTCTGCTACTCTTTCACTACTCTTCTGCTACTCTTCTGCTACTCTTCTGCTACTCTACTCTTCTGCTACTCTACTCTTCTGCTACTCTACTCTTCTGCTACTCTTCTGCTACTCTACTCTTCTGCTACTCTACTCTGCTGCTACTCTTCTGCTACTCTACTCTTCTGCTACTCTTCTGCAACTCTACTCTTCTGCTACTCTTCTGCTACTCTACTCTTCTGCTACTCTTCTGTTACTCTTCTGCTACTCTTCTCTTCTGCTACTCTTCAGCTACTCTTCAGCTACTCTTCTGCTACTCTTCTGTTACTCTTCTGCTACTCTACTCTTCTGCTACTCTACTCTTCTGTTACTCTTCTGCTACTCTTCTGCTACTCTACTCTTCTGTTACTCTTCTGCTACTCTACTCTTCTGTTACTCTTCTGCTACTCTACTCTTCTGCTACTCTACTCTTCTGCTACTCTTCTGCTACTCTACTCTTCTGCTACTCTTCTGCTACTCTACTCTTCTGTTACTCTTCTGCTACTCTACTCTTCTGCTACTCTACTCTTCTGCTACTCTTCTGCTTCTTTACTCTTCTGCTACTCTACTCTTCTGCTACTCTTCTGCTACTCTTCTGTTACTCTTCTGCTACTCTTCTGCTACTCTTCTGCTACTCTACTCTTCTGCTACTCTTCTGCTACTCTTCTGCTACTCTACTCTTCTGCTACTCTTCAGTTACTCTTCTGCTACTCTTCTGTTACTCTTCTGCTACTCTTCTGTTACTCTTCTGTTACTCTTCTGCTACTCTACTCTTCTGTTACTCTACTCTTCTGTTACTCTTCTGCTACTCTACTCTTCTGCTTCTCTACTCTTCTGCTACTCTACTCTTCTGCTACTCTTCTGCTACTTCTCTGCTACTCTTCTGCTACTCTACTCTTCTGCTACTCTACTCTTCTGCTACTCTTCTGCTACTCTACTCTTCTGCTTCTCTACTCTTCTGCTACTCTTCTGCTACTCTACTCTTCTGCTACTCTTCTGCTACTCTACTCTTCTGCTCCTCTTCTGCTACTCTACTCTTCTGCTACTTCTCTGCTACTCTTCTGCTACTCTACTCTTCTGCTACTCTACTCTTCTGCTCCTCTTCTGCTACTCTACTCTTCTGCTACTCTACTCTTCTGCTCCTCTTCTGCTACTCTACTCTTCTGCTTCTCTACTCTTCTGCTACTCTTCTGCTTCTCTAGTCTTCTGTTACTCTTCTGCTACTCTACTCTTCTGCTCCTCTTCTGCTACTCTACTCTTCTGCTTCTCTACTCTTCTGTTACTCTTCTGCTACTCTACTCTTCTGCTCCTCTTCTGCTACTCTACTCTTCTGCTTCTCTACTGTTCTGCTACTCTACTGCTACTCTACTCTTCTGCTTCTCTACTCTTCTGTTACTCTTCTGCTACTCTACTCTTCTGCTTCTCTACTCTTCTGCTACTCTACTGCTACTCTACTCTTCTGCTTCTCTACTCTTCTGCTACTCTTCTGCTACTCTACTCTTCTGCTTCTCTACTCTTCTGCTACTCTTCTGCTACTCTACTCTTCTGCTCCTCTTCTGCTACTCTACTCTTCTGCTTCTCTACTCTTCTGCTACTCTACTCTTCTGCTTCTCTACTCTTCTGCTACTCTACTCTTCTGCTTCTCTACTCTTCTGTTACTCTTCTGCTTCTCTACTCTTCTGCTCCTCTTCTGCTTCTCTACTCTTCTGCTACTCTTCTGCTACTCTACTCTTCTGCTTCTCTACTCTTCTGCTACTCTTCTGCTACTCTACTCTTCTGCTTCTCTACTCTTCTGCTACTCTTCTGCTACTCTACTCTTCTGCTCCTCTTCTGCTACTCTACTCTTCTGCTTCTCTACTGTTCTGCTACTCTACTCTTCTGCTCCTCTTCTGCTTCTCTACTCTTCTGCTACTCTTCTGCTTCTCTACTCTTCTGCTTCTCTACTCTTCTGCTACTCTTCTGCTACTCTACTCTTCTGCTTCTCTACTCTTCTGCTACTCTTCTGCTACTCTACTCTTCTGCTTCTCTACTCTTCTGCTACTCTACTCTTCTGTTACTCTTCTGCTTCTCTACTCTTCTGCTACTCTACTCTTCTACTCTTCTGCTACTCTACTCTTCTGCTACTCTACTCTTCTGCTTCTCTACTCTTCTGCTTCTCTACTCTTCTGCTTCTCTACTCTTCTGCTACTCTACTCTTCTACTCTTCTGCTACTCTACTCTTCTGCTCCTCTTCTGCTACTCTACTCTTCTGCTTCTCTACTCTTCTGCTACTCTTCTGCTACTCTACTCTTCTGCTTCTCTACTCTTCTGTTACTCTTCTGCTTCTCTACTCTTCTGCTACTCTTCTGCTACTCTACTCTTTTGCTTCTCTACTCTTCTGCTACTCTACTCTTCTGTTACTCTTCTGCTTCTCTACTCTTCTGCTACTCTACTCTTCTGCTACTCTTCTGCTACTCTACTCTTCTGTTACTCTTCTGCTACTCTACTCTTCTGTTACTCTTCTGCTACTCTACTCTTCTGCTACTCTACTCTTCTACTCTTCTGCTACTCTACTCTTCTGTTACTCTTCTGCTACTCTACTCTTCTGTTACTCTTCTGCTACTCTACTCTTCTGCTACTCTACTCTTCTGCTACTCTACTCTTCTACTCTTCTGCTACTCTACTCTTCTGTTACTCTTCTGCTACTCTTCTGCTACTCTACTCTTCTGCTACTCTACTCTTCTGCTACTCTTCTGCTACTCTTCTGCTACTCTTCTGCTACTCTTCTGCTACTCTACTCTTCTGCTACTCTTCTGCTACTCTTCTGCTACTCTACTCTTCTGCTACTCTTCTGCTACTCTACTCTTCTGCTTCTCTTCTGCTACTCTTCTGCTACTCTACTCTTCTGCTACTCTTCTGCTACGCTACTCTTCTGCTACTCTTCTGCTACTCTTCTCTGTCCCTGGACGAACGGCAGCCCTTGAGAAGCGCTGGATTCTGCTCTTACTCATGACCCTCGAGTGTCCGTCCTTCAGCTGGAGTGACCCTTCTGGTTAACATATTACATATTAATTAACTATTTACACACGAGGAACGTCACAAGTTAAAATGATGAACTATATTTGAAACTACACTAAAGCAGATATGAGGAGTTGAGTAATAATCATGTATTCCTCATCCGCTGCAGTTCAGCCTCTCCTCAATGTTTACATGTTTATTTTAGTTTTGAGGTTTAAAGGTCTCAATTTGATTCATTCAAGCTTGTCGGAATGAACCGCTTCTCTCTCTCCCACACACACACACACACACACACACACACACACACACACACACACACACACACACACACACACACACACACACACACACACACACACACACACACACACACACACACACACACACACACACAGATATAAATGAGCGCGCGGGTCTCGCTCGTCAGTGTGGCGCGGGCTCGCGCGCAGACACGCTCATGTTCTTCAGTCCGACGACGAGTCCGAGTTCCGCGAGCAACAAACTACAACACCGGAGAAGTGTGTGTGTGATGGGATCCGCGGCAGTGAACTTCCAGTGAGTCTCTTTCTCGTGTGTGTGTGTGTGTGTGTGTGTGTGTGTGTGTGTTTACTCTGCCTTTACGTGTGTGTGTGTATATTTGTTTGTGTCAGAGTTTAACTCGCGCACTTCAGTTTCTCTCTTCTGTTCCACTCCTATAAATAACACTGTGTGTGTGTGTGTGTGTGTGTGTGTGTGTGTGTGTGTGTGTGTGTCGGATTCTCCTGCTCACGCTGGTAACTCTGGAGCAGAAATACCCGTGTATAAATAGGCTCTGCTCTGATGCTCCGGATCTCCGGTGATTTGCTGCCGTTACCGGAGGCGCGTCTCCGCGCGAGTTGATTCACCGGTGAGACGCGTGCACGCGCTTCAGTACATTATTATGACTGTGTTGATAAAACATTACAGAGAGTTATGACTGACCTTAATATGAGCTGTTGTTATGATTGACATTCTGCTGAATATCTGTCAAACTCTGTGTGTCCTTAGGTGTGTGTGTGTGTGTGTGTGTGTGTGTGTGTGTGATGAGCTCATCATGGGTGAAGCATTCACACACACTCAGCTCTGCGGGAAACATCTGCGTCTGCTGCTCTTCATCCTCCTGCCGTGTGTGTGCGGCCTGATCTGTGTGTGTGTGCTGCTGCTGACGCTCACAGGTAACACACTCTCTCTCTCTCTCTCACACACACACACACACACACACACACACACACACTCACTCACTCACTCAGATCAGAATATTTGTCCAGCTCCATCTGGCCGTCACGGGAGAGTCTAGTTGACACTTCAGGGATGAGTTGAGCTCGTGTCTAGGAGCAGGTCCTCCATCTGATCTGGATCCGGCCCCACACACACACACACACACACACACACACCACACACACACACACACACACACACACACACACACACACACACACACACACACACACACACACACACACACACACACACACACACACACACACACACACACACACACACACACCCCTGCTGTCTCTGTACAGGCTTGTGTGTGTGTTTGTGTGTGATGCTCAGATCTGTTATGTCATGTGTCGTGTGTGTCTGTGGTTCTCAGGCTGTTTGTGTCTAATTCTGTCTCCTGCCAAATGAGTCACAGATTCACTGTCACAGAACGAGCCTCTGAGCGCCTGCGTCGTGTGTGTGACGTCCAGTGTATCCTGACCTGTTGAACACACACCGCGAGCCGGACACACACCGCGAGCCGGACACACACCGCGACAACGCAATACTGTGTGTGTGTACGCGTGTGTGTGTGTGTGTGTGTGTGTGTGTGTGAGAGAGAGTGTGTGAATGAGTTTGTGTGTCAAGTCAAGTCAAGTCAACTTTATTTATATAGCGCTTTTAACAATGTAGATTGTCTCAAAGCAGCTTTACAGTGTTAAACAGGAAAATAATGCAGCATAATTTTATTCAGCTGTATAGCCATTCTGGAAAAATTTCAAGTATCATACAGTGACAGTGTGGGCTTTAGATCAATAATTTGATCAGTAATTTAGTTTATTATTTAGATGTATTTCGATGTTTAGTTGAATATTTAGTGTCCCCAACTGAGCACGCCAAGCCAGAGGCAACAGTGGCAAGGAAACCAAAACCCCATCAGGAGCAGAATCTAGAAAAATAAACCTTGGAGAAACCAGGCTCAGTCGGGGGGGCAGTTCTCCTCTGGCCAATTAACAAACAGCGTATGATTATTATTATTCTGGCAGTTTTACAGCTCAGAGGTCATAATAGATCAGAATATTCGAGGGACCGGGGGCAACACGCTGGAGACGGGTTTATTGAGGATGACATATCGATTTAAGTATTATTTAATTGTAATATTCGAACAATCTGAGTCATCACGCCGGAGACGGGTTTATTGAGATGCCGTGTCGATGAGGCAGTTGCAGGGGCGTCTAATCACGGTCTCTCAGACACTTCAGGGTCCTGTGTTGGTCTTCTCTGGGCGCAGGTCCACCATCTGATCCGGATACGGCCCGGATCCGGCTGACTGCAGTAAACCTCGGGATAAAACAAAGAGACTATCATTAGTGTAGATGCCGTTCTTCTGATGATGTCACGAGTACATCAGGTGTTATGGGAAGTGTTCCCGGTTCCGGCTGACCTAGTTAATGCAGCCTAACAATCATTTCATTGACAAAGTGTTTTATGTGTATGCCACAGTAAAGAGATGTGTGTGCGCGTGCGTTTGTGTGTGTGTGAATGTGTGTGTGTGAATGAGTTTGTGTGTGAGTGTGTTTGTGTGTGTGTGTGTGTGTGTGTGTGTGTGTGTGTGTGTGTGTGTGAATTAGTGTGTGTGTGCGCGCGTGCGTTTGTGAGTGTGTGAATGAGTGTGAGCGTGCACGTTTGTGAGTGTGTGTGGCCAGTTCTCCACTGGTCCTTCATGACCCTGTGGCCGGTTCTCCACTGGTCCTCCATGACCCTGTGGCCGGTTCTCCACTGGTCCTTCTTGACCCTGTGGCCGGTTCTCCCACTGGTCCTCCATGACCCTGTGGCCGGTTCTCCACTGGTCCCTCCATGACCCTGTGGCCGGTTCTCCACTGGTCCTCCATGACCCTGTGGCCGGTTCTCCACTGGTCCTCCATGACCCTGTGGCCGGGTTCTCCACTGGTCCTCCATGACCCTGTGGCCGGTTCTCCACTGGTCCTCCATGACCCTGTGGCCGGTTCTCCACTGGTCCTCCATGACCCTGTGGCCGGGTTCTCCACTGGTCCTCCATGACCCTGTGGCCGGTTCTCCACTGGTCCTTCATGACCCTGTGGCCGGTTCTCCACTGGTCCTCCATGAGCCTGTGGCCGGTTCTCCACTGGTCCTCCATGACCCTGTGGCCGGTTCTCCACTGGTCCTTCATGACCCTGTGGCCGGTTCTCCACTGGTCCTCCATGAGCCTGTGGCCGGTTCTCCACTGGTCCTTCATGACCCTGTGGCCGGTTCTCCACTGGTCCTCCATGAGCCTGTGGCCGGTTCTCCACTGGTCCTTCATGACCCTGTGGCCGGTTCTCCACTGGTCCTTCATGACCCTGTGGCCGGTTCTCCACTGGTCCTCCATGAGCCTGTGGCCGGTTCTCCACTGGTCCTCCATGAGCCTGTGGCCGGTTCTCCACTGGTCCTCCATGACCCTGTGGCCGGTTCTCCACTGGTCCTGTGGCCGGTTCTCCACTGGTCCTTCATGACCCTGTGGCCGGTTCTCCACTGGTCCTCCATGACCCTGTGGCCGGTTCTCCACTGGTCCTGTGGCCGGTTCTCCACTGGTCCTGTGGCCGGTTCTCCACTGGTCCTTCATGACCCTGTGGCCGGTTCTCCACTGGTCCTCCATGACCCTGTGGCCGGTTCTCCACTGGTCCTCCATGACCCTGTGGCCGGTTCTCCACTGGTCCTCCATGAGCCTGTGGCCGGTTCTCCACTGGTCCTCCATGACCCTGTGGCCGGTTCTCCACTGGTCCTGTGGCCGGTTCTCCACTGGTCCTTCATGACCCTGTGGCCGGTTCTCCACTGGTCCTCCATGACCCTGTGGCCGGTTCTCCACTGGTCCTCCATGAGCCTGTGGCCGGTTCTCCACTGGTCCTTCATGACCCTGTGGCCGGTTCTCCACTGGTCCTTCATGACCCTGTGGCCGGTTCTCCACTGGTCCTCCATGACCCTGTGGCCGGTTCTCCACTGGTCCTCCATGACCCTGTGGCCGGTTCTCCACTGGTCCTTCATGACCCTGTGGCCGGTTCTCCACTAGTCCTTCATGACCCTGTGGCCGGTTCTCCACTAGTCCTTCATGACCCTGTGGCCGGTTCTCCACTGGTCCTTCATGACCCTGTGGCCGGTTCTCCACTGGTCCTTCATGACCCTGTGGCCGGTTCTCCACTGGTCCTTCATGACCCTGTGGCCGGTTCTCCACTGGTCCTTCATGACCCTGTGGCCGGTTCTCCACTGGTCCTCCATGACCCTGTGGCCGGTTCTCCACTGGTTCTCCACTTTTGATAGAGACTGACCACTGCAGACCGGGAACACCCCACAAGAGCTGCAGTTTTGGAGATGCTCTGACCCAGTCTCAAGCCGTCACAATCTGGCCCTTGTCAAACTCACTCAAATCCTTACGCTTGCCCATTTTTCCTGCTTCTAACACATCAACTCTGAGGACTAAATGTTCACTTGCTGCCTAATATATCCCACCCACTAACAGAGATCATCAGCGTTATTCACCGGTCATAATGTAATCTGTGTGTGTGCGCCTCATAAATGCACAAAGCATTTGTGGTCTCATCCGCTGAAGGTCAAAAGGTCAGTCTGGACACACACACACACACACACACTCCGCCTCCGTCCTCTCTCTGCTCCTTGTTTATTGGCTGGAGTGTCTCTGGTGGGACGTGATCAGAGCGGAGACACTCGTCCTGTCCGGACGTCCTGAGTCTGTTTCTGCACCGTCACTCTCTCTCTCTTTCTCTCTCTCTCTCTTTCTCTCTCTCTCTCTCTCTCTCTCTCTCTCTCTCTCTCTCTCTCTCTCTCTCTCTCTCTCTCTCTCTCTCTCTCTCTCTCTCTCTCTCTCTCTCTCTCTCTCTCTCTCTCTCTCTCTCTCTCTCTCTCTCTCTCTCTCTCTCTCTCTCTCTCTCTCTCTCTCTCTCTCTCTCAGAGTGATGTTTCTCTGCTGCAGGTTCAGGGTCAGTGGTGACCGCCTCTCATGTGTGACCGATCCCTTTAATGATCCACAGAGATTCTCACGCTTTCCTGCTGGGAAATCTTTCCAAACGAGGGTCGGTTTCTTCACGCTGGGCAGGAAAACAATACGGCCTGCGTTGCGAAAGATTAGGATTTGCTTATTATGGTGTGTTTGCTTTGGCAGAAATGTGAGGCAGCGTTATGGAAAGGCTCTACATCATATGAACCCTGGACAAACCAGCCCTTCTGCCATCACACACTCACAGACAGACAAACACTCACACTCACTCACACTCACACTCACACTCACACTCACACACACAGGCAAACACTCACACACACTCACACTCACAGGCAAACACTCACACACACTCACACTCACAGGCAAACACTCACTCACACTCACACACACTCACACTCACAGGCAAACACTCACTCACACTCACACACACTCACACTCACAGGCAAACACTCACACACACTCACACTCACAGACAAACACTCACTCACACTCACACTCACACACACAGACAGACAAACACTCACTCACTCACTCACTCACTCACTCACACACACTCACAGACAAACACACTCACAGACGCAAACACTCACTCACACTCACTCAGACTCACACACACTCACACTCACACACACTCACACTAACACTCGCACTCACAGACAAACACTCACTCACACACACTCACAGACAAACACACTCACAGACAAACACTCACTCACACACACTCACACTCACTCACACTCACACTCACAGACAAACACTCACTCACAGACAAACACTCACTCACACACACTCACACTCACAGACAAACACTCACTCACACTCACAGACAAACACTCACTCACACTCACAGACAAACACTCACTCACACTCACAGACAAACACTCACTCACACTCACAGACAAACACTCACTCACACACACTCACACTCACAGACAAACACTCACTCACACTCACAGACAAACACTCACTCACACTCTCACACACAGACAGACAAACACTCACTCACACACACTCACACTCACAGACAAACACTCACTCACACTCACAGACAAACACTCACTCACACACTCACACTCACTCACACTCACAGACAAACACTCACTCACTCACACTCACAGACAAACACTCACTCACACTCACAGGCAAACACTCACTCACACTCATTCACTCACTCACTCACTCACACTCACACTCACACACACAGACAGACAAACACTCACTCACACTCACAGACAAACACTCACTCACTCACACTCACAGACAAACACTCACTCACACTCACAGGCAAACACTCACTCACACTCATTCACTCACTCACTCACTCACACTCACAGTCACACTCACACTCACACACACAGACAGACAAACACTCACTCACACTCACAGACAAACACTCACTCACTCACTCACTCACACACTCACACTCACACTCACACTCACTCACACTCACACTCACAGTCACACTCACACTCACACAGACAGACAGACAAACACTCACTCACACTCACAGACAAACACTCACTCACTCACTCACTCACACACTCACACTCACACTCACTCACACTCAGTCACACTCACACTCACTCACACTCACAGACAAACACACACACTCACAGGCAAATACTCACTCACACACACTCACACTCACACTCACACAC
>NC_137117.1:4426739-4431739 GCF_949357685.1 Gobio gobio | reverse complement strand
ACATGCTGGAGACGGGTTTATTGAGGATGATGTTGATTAAATAATTATTAAAGTGCAATATTCGAATGATCGGAGGCAACACGCTGGAGACGGGTTTATTGAGGATGACATATCGATTTAAGTATTATTTAATTGTAATATTCGAACAATCTGAGTCATCACGCCGGAGACGGGTTTATTGAGATGCCGTGTCGATGAGGCAGTTGCAGGGGAGTCTAATCACGGTCTCTCAGACACTTCAGGGTCCTGTGTTGGTCTTCTCTGGGCGCAGGTCCACCATCTGAACTGGATACGGCCCGGACTCGGCTGACTGCAGTAAACCTCGGGATAAAACAGAGAGACTAGCATTAGCGTAGATGCCATTCTTCTGATGATGTAACGAGTACATCAGGTGTTATGGGAAGTGTTCCCGGTTCCGGCTGACCTAGTTAATGCAGCCTAACAATCATTTCATTGAAAAAGTGTTTTATGTGTACATGCCACAGTAAAGAGATGTGTTTTTAGTCTAGATTTAAACTGACAGAGTGTGTGTGCTTCCCGAACAATGTTAGGAAGACTGTTCCAGAGTTTTGGAGCTAAATAGGAAAAGGATCGACCGCCTGCAGTTGATTTGGACATTCTCGGTATTATCAACTGGCCAGAATTTTGAGACCGCAGTAGACGTGATGGAGTATAATATGTTAAGAGCTCGCTCAAGTAGTGGAGATAAACCATTTAGTGCTTTGTAAGTAATAAGTAAGATTTTAAAATTTATGCGATGTTTAATAGGCAGCCAGTGCAGTGTTGACAGAACTGGGCTAATATGGTCACACTTCCTGGTTCTAGTAAGAACTCGAGCTGCTGCGTTTTGGACCAGCTGGAGTTTATTTATTAAGCGAGCAGGGCAACCACCCAGTAGAGCATTACAATAATCTAACCTTGAGGTCATGAACGCATGAACTAACTGTTCAGCATTTTGCATTGAGAGCATGTGCCATAATTTAGATATATTTTTAAGATGGTAGAATGCAGTTTTACAGATGCTAGAAACGTGGCTTTCAAATGAGAGATTGGTATCAAAGAGCACACCCAGGTTCCTCACTGACCACGAGTGTGTGTGTGTGTGTGTGTGTGTGAGAGATTGGTATCAAAGAGCACACCCAGGTTCCTCACTGACCACGAGTGTGTGTGTGTGTGTGTGTGTGTGTGTGTGTGTGTGTGTGTGTGTGTGTGTGTGTGTGTGTGTGTGTGTGTGTGTGTGTGTGTGTGTGTGTGTGTGTGTGTGTGTGTGTGTGTGTGTGTGTGTGTGTGTGTGTGTGTGTGTGTGTGTGTGTGTGTGTGTGTGTGTGTGTGTGTGTGTGTGTGTGTGTGTGTGTGTGAGAGATTGGTATCAAAGAGCACACCCAGGTTCCTCACTGACCACGAGTGTGTGTGTGTGTGTGTGTGTGTGTGTGTGTGAGAGAGATTGGTATCAAAGAGCACACCCAGGTTCCTCACTGACCACGAGTGTGTGTGTGTGTGTGTGTGTGTGTGTGTGTGTGTGTGTGTGTGTGTGTGTGTGTGAGAGATTGGTATCAAAGAGCACACCCAGGTTCCTCACTGACGACGAGGACTTGACAGAGCAGCATCAAGTGTTAGACAGTATTCTAGGTTACTACTTGTGGAGCTTTTTTGTCCAATAATTAAAAATTCATTTTTTTCTGAATTGAGTTGCAGGAAATTACCGGTCATCCAATGTTTTATATCAGCTATGCATTCCGTTAATCTTGTGAATTGGTAAGTTTCGTCAGGGCGTAAAGAAATATAGAGCTGAGTATCGTCAGCATAACAATGAAAACTAACGCCATGCTTCCTAATGATATCTCCCAGTGGTAGCATGTACAGGGTGAAGAGTAGCGGTCCTAGCACTGAGCCTTGTGGTACTCCATACTGAACTTGTGATTGGTGTGACATCTCTTCATTTACTACTACAAACTGATAACGGTCACATAGGTATGATTTAAACCATGATAAAGCAATTCCACTAATACCTACATAATTCTCGAGTCTATTCAAAAGAATGTTGTGGTCGATAGTATCAAATGCAGCGCTAAGATCGAGTAACACTAATAGAGAGATACAGCCACGATCGGATGATAAGAGTAAATCATTTGTAACTCTGACGAGAGCAGTCTCAAAGCTATGATACGCTCTAAATCCTGACTGGAAATCCTCACAGATACCATTTCTTTCTAAAAAAGAACATAATTGTGAAGACACTGCCTTTTCAAGTATTTTTGACAGAAAGGGTGGATTTGAGATTGGTCTATAATTGACTAATTCTGGAGGATCAAGTTGCGGTTTTTTAATAAGTGTTTTAATAATAGCCAACTTAAAAGTTTTCGGTACATATCCTAATGACAAAGATGAATTAATGATATTAAGAAGAGGATCTATGACCTCTGGTAGCATCTCTTTTAATAGCCTAGTTGGTATAGGGTCGAGCAAACATGTTGTCGATTTTGATGATTTATCGAGTTTAGCCAATTCTTCTTCTCCTATAGCAGTAAATGAGTGTAATTTTTCCTCAGTGACACTACAATGCTCTGTCTGATGTGATGCTGTAGTAGACGGCTGCATGGTTAAAATTTTTTTCCTAATATTATCAATCTTACATGTGAAGAAGTTCATAAAGTCATTACTGCTGTGCTGTTTACAATCATCAGAAGTTGAAGCTTTATTTTTGGTTAATTTAGCCACTGTATCGAATAAATACCTTGGGTTGTGTTTGTTTTCTTCCAAGAGAGTTGAGAAATAAGCAGATCTAGCAGTTTTTACAGCCTTTCTGTATGTGATCATGTGCTCTTTCCACGAATTACGAAAGACCTCTAGTTTTGTTTTCTTCCAGCTGCTCTCCATTTTTCTGGCTGCTGTTTTAAGGGCCCGTGTGTGTGTGTGTGTGTGTGTGTGTGTGTGTGTGTGTGTGTGTGTGTGTGTGTGTGTGTGTGTGTGTGTGTGTGTGTGTGTGTGAGAGTGTGCTCGTTGTACCACGGCGTTGGACTATTTTCTTTAATCTTCTTTAAGCGCAGAGGAGCAACTGTGTCTAAAGTACTGGAAAAGAGAGAGTCAATAGTTTCTGTTGCAACATCGAGTTCTTCTATACTATCTGGGATGCTGAGCAGATGATACTTATGAGGGAGATTATTTAAAAAGCAATCTTTAGTGGCGGCAGTGATTGTCCTGCCATTTTTGAAGCGAGGGCGCGGCTTTGCAACCTTAGCTAAATTAAGTATACATGATACTAAGTAATGATCTGAGATGTCATCGCTCTGCTGCAGAATTTCAACGGTATCAACATTTATTCCATGTGACAATATTAGGTCTAAAGTATGATTATGGCGATGAGCGGCTCCTGACACGTGTTGCCTAACTCCAATAGAGTTTAGAATGTCTTTAAATGCTAATCCCAATGCGTCTTTTTCATTGTCTACATGGATCTTAAAATCACCAACAATTAGTACTTTATCTACAGCCAGAACTAACTCTGATAGAAAATCAGCAAATTCTTTGATAAAGTCTGTATTGTGCCCTGGTGGCCTGTATACAGTAGCTAACACAAATGTTGAACGGGTTTTATCATGTACACTACATAGCGTTGCATAAAGCACCAAAACTTCGAAGGAATTATATTTGAAACTAGACTTCTGAGTAATACTGAAGATATTATTATAAATTACAGCAACCCCTCCCCCTTTACCTTTCAGACGCGGCTCATGTTTATAACAATAATCTTGGGGGTGGACTCATTTAAGGTAATGTAGTCGTCAGGTTTTAGCCAGGTTTCTGTCAAACACAGCACATCTAGATTATTATCTGTAATAATATCATTAACAATAAGCGCTTTAGGGGAAAGGGATCTAATATTCAGCAACCCAAGCTTTATCAATTGTTCATCTGTATTATATATTTTGTTTATTTGTCTCACTCAATTTTTACTGTTGAATGGTTTTGATGTTTTTTTGTATTTACTAATTCGGGGAACAGACACAGTCTCTATATGATAATATCTAGGTGAAAGAGTCTCTATGTGCTGGGATTTATCTGACTCCGGTAACGTGTGACAGCTAGCAGACGGTCGGTTTAGCCAGTTTGTCTGCTTCCTGACCTGGGCCCTAGTGAGTCAAGGTTTAGCTCTAAACCTTTTTGAGTGATGATAGTCTGCTAACTATCTCATCACTCCTTTTTGCTGGGAGCGGTCCAGAACAAAAAACAGCCTCAGACATCATACTAGCGAGTTCACACACCTCTTTAATGTTAATTTTGGTGATCTCCGACTGGCGAAGTCGAACATCATTAGTGCCGACGTGAATAATAATCTTAGAGAATTTACGATTAGCTTTAGCCAGCACTTTTAAATTTGCTTTGATGTCAGGTGCTCTGGCTCCCGGTAAACAAGTGACTATGGTGGCTGGTGTCTCTATCTTCACGTTCCGTGTAATAGAATCGCCAATGACTAGGGCACTTTCAACAGGATACTCAGTGGGTGCTTCACTGAGAGTGGAGAACCTGTTTGATGTTCACTCACTCACTCACTCACTCACTCACTCACTCACTCACACACTCACACTCACAGACAAACACTCACTCACACTCACAGGCAAACACTCACTCACTCACACTCACAGACAAACACTCACTCACACTCACGCTCACAGGCAAACACTCACTCCCTCACACTCACAGACAAACACTCACTCACACTCACACTCACAGACAAACACTCACTCACTCACTCACACTCACACTCACAGACAAACACTCACTCACACTCACACTCACAGACAAACACTCACTCACACTCACACTCACAGACAAACACTCACTCACACTCACACTCACAGACAAACACTCACTCACACTCACACTCACAGACAAACACTCACTCACACTCACAGACAAACACTCACTCACTCACACTCACAGACAAACACTCACTCACTCACTCACACTCACAGGCAAACACTCACTCACTCACACTCACA
>NC_137117.1:4419239-4421739 GCF_949357685.1 Gobio gobio | reverse complement strand
AACGCCAGATCACATGTTCAACTCCACAAACGCCAGATCACATGTTCAACTCCACACACGCCAGATCACATGTTCAACTCCACACACGCCAGATCACATGTTCAATTCCACACACGCCAGATCACATGTTCAACTCCATACACGCCAGATCACATGTTCAACTCCATACACGCCAGATCACATGTTCAACTCCACAAACGCCAGATCACATGTTCAACTCCACAAACGCCAGATCACATGTTCAACTCCACACACGCCAGATCACATGTTCAACTCCACACACACCAGATCACATGTTCAGCTCCACACACGCCAGATCACATGTTTAACTCCACACACACCAGATCACATGTTCAGCTCCACACACACCAGATCACATGTTCAACTCCACACACACCAGATCACATGTTTAACTCCACACACGCCAGATCACATGTTCAACTCCACACACGCCAGATCACATGTTCAACTACACACACGCCAGATCACATGTTCAACTCCACACACACCAGATCACATGTTCAACTCCACACACGCCAGATCACATGTTCAACTCCACACACGCCAGATCACATGTTCAACTCCACACACGCCAGATCACATGTTCAACTCCACACACGCCAGATCACATGTTCAACTCCACACACGCCAGATCACATGTTCAACTCCACACACGCCAGATCACATGTTCAACTCCACACACACCAGATCACATGTTCAACTCCACACACACCAGATCACATGTTCAACTCCACACACACCAGATCACATGTTCAACTCCACACACACCAGATCACATGTTCAACTCCACACACACCAGATCACATGTTCAACTCCACACGCTAGATCACATGTTCAACTCCACACACGCCAGATCACATGTTCAACTCCACACACGCCAGATCACATGTTCAACTCCACACACAACAGATCACATGTTCAACTCCACACACACCAGATCACATGTTTAACTCCACACACGCCAGATCACATGTTCAACTCCACAAACGCCAGATCAAATGTTCCACTCCACACACGCCAGATCACATGTTCAGCTCCACACACACCAGATCACATGTTCAACTCCACACACGCCAGATCACATGTTCAACTCCACACACGCCAGATCACATGTTCAACTCCACACACACCAGATCACATGTTTAACTCCACACACGCCAGATCACATGTTCAACTCCACAAACGCCAGATCAAATGTTCCACTCCACACACGCCAGATCACATGTTCAGCTCCACACACACCAGATCACATGTTCAACTCCACACACGCCAGATCACATGTTCAACTCCACACACGCCAGATCACATGTTCAACTCCACACACGCCAGATCACATGTTCAACTCCACACACGCCAGATCACATGTTCAACTCCACACACGCCAGATCACATGTTCAGCTCCACAAACGCCAGATCACATGTTCAACTCCACACACGCCAGATCACATGTTCAACTCCACACACGCCAGATCACATGTTCAACTCCACACACGCCAGATCACATGTTCAACTCCACACACAACAGATCACATGAGTAAAGGACACTGCGACTGGCCACTTGGTGGCGCTATAACAGGGAAAAAACATGGCTATAACAATTGTGACAATCGGCCTGCAGTGTCTTCGTCCGAGGTGCCATGATTGTCTTGGCGGACACTGGCGTATCTCAAAAAACATGTCCGCCATCAGCCAATGGCGTTTGAGCAGCTATCAGACGAGGTTAACGGAGGCCGGTCGTAACGAAACTCGCTGGGCCTGTTGGACTTGCGCCCCTTGAGGCCTGTTGGAAAGCAATCGGCCACCGCGTAAAGGATTGTGTGTGGTGGGATTTTCACACAGGACATTCATTCCACATGTAGAACTCCTCATGCCGAGGAACTTTCCCTCTCGGACCGCCGCTGTCCGTCCAATCGTTCGTTAAATATTGGAGATTACACAAAAAACGACTTTGCCGAACTAGCTTTTTATATTGAAATGTCTCACAGCAGATGTTAGTCAGGGTTTGTTTTATACTTTTATCAACTGTGTTTTGTTGTTGTGTGTTTGTCCAGGTTTATTTGGGAATGGCCTGCTGGATGCCGGAGCTTCCATAGCAACGCTCACGCCTCTTAACGACGGGCCGGTTAACGGAACTGACCCGATGGCGGTTGATAACGGAACGGTGACCCACGCTCCTCCGCACTGGATGCCCCGCGCCCACAGCTCTTCATCCTCCTCCTCTTCATCAGGGAGCCCCACCACTGCGGCCGCTGCGCTGGATTGGTGGACCACCGTTTCCACGGTGACGAGCATGAGCGCAGAGGCTGGTAAGGTCGTGGAGCGGCAGATGAAGGGTTAACTGAATATTTCCTGCTTTTAGCCGTGTGGTTTATGATTGTGAGTGGAGAAGACAGAAGGAACCTGTCAGATTATCAGAGCTGGAGTTTATCAGGAGCGGTCCTTTAACCCTCTGGTGCTCTTCGGTCATTTCTGACCGGAA
>NC_137117.1:4364239-4414239 GCF_949357685.1 Gobio gobio | reverse complement strand
TTCACCAACAGCTCCGGCTCCGGCTCCGGCTCGGGCTTAGGCTCGGACCACACGCCGCTCTGCTACTCGCCGCGCCAGGCCAGAGGCAAACTCTGTGAGCCGGGAGACGGGGCTTTCTGCAGATACTGGAGCCGCGCGTGGCATGAAGTTCTGACCGTTTGTCTTTTTGTGCTCTTTGTCTTAAGCCACGTGCGGAGGGAGCGATCACTTCCTGTGTGCGACTGGAATATGCGTCCCTCTCAAACTAGTGTGCAACGGATTCAACGACTGCGACGACTGGAGCGACGAGGCCGATTGCAGTAAGTGTGGGACTTTTCCTTTCTTAACCCCCTCGAGTCAGTGGCCGCCCCGCCGCGATCGACTCGCTTTTTTTCTTATCAGTGCCCAAGAGACTCAAATAACTGTAGTTTTTTTATCATTCAAATCAAGTCAACTTTATTTATATAGCGCTTTTAACAATGCAGATTGTTTCACAGCAGCTTCACAGTGTTAAACAGGACAATAACGCAACACAATTGTATTCAGCTGTACAGCCATTCTGGAGAAAACGGCGATGTCATCAGCTCATTTCAATTATCATACAGTGACAGTGTGGGCTTAAGATCAATAATTTAGTTTAATAATTAGATTTATTTGGATATTTAGTTGAATATTTAGTGTCCCCGACTGAGCAAGCCAAGCCAGAGGCAACAGTGGCAAGGAAACCAAAACCCCATCAGGAGCAGAATGGAGGAAAATAAACCTTGGAGAAACCAGGCTCAGTCGGGGGGGCAGTTCTCCTCTGGCCAATTAACAAACAGCATATGATTATTATTATTATTATTATTCAGGCAAGTGTTATACATCATTATAATCTGTTAAATTTCAAATTTCTTTGTGTACAATCACAATAAAAACAAAATGTTTTGCTTTTTGCAAAATAAAGAAAACAAACATGATGCGCAATCTGCAGCCTCTCTCTCAAAGACGTTCATTCAGATAGTCTTCAGAAAATGACCTCTAGCTTAGTGAAAACTTGTCTCACAAACATGAGACATATGTCTACAGAAACGCTGAAATGTCAGGTTTTAAACACTGTAAACCAAATCAAAAACAAATATTCTGTGTTTATGTAATCTCTGTGAAAAGAGATAGATGTCAGTCACCCGTGAGCCACTTCATTATCCGCTAATGCGACCACGCCCACACAGAGCGCGCTCTTTCAGATTCAAATACTGACGATCCCCGCATCAACACGTCTAGTGAAGCGCTGGAACGTTACTTCAGATGCATTACTTTGAGACGCGTTGAGCAGTAATCCTGGATTTATTCTGCTCACGAAAAACTGTTCATTTCTAAGAGCAAAGGATTGTAAGGTACGTCAGTTTATTCTGTTAGCATCTGTGAATAGTAAACGCAAAAAGACAGTTTAAATATTAATCCTGTTGCAACATTAAACGTAATAAATGCAAGACTGTTTAGACAATATTTATTTGGCTTGTTTTGGACAGATTATAACGTGTTTATTGTAAAAGAGCCTAGTGTCACATCAATAAAGCTTTTATTCGCACGTCTGCTCAGATGCTATAAATATAGTACCAGTCAAACGTATTTTGCTTCATATTGATGTTTAAATATTACAGCCTAATGGTATTTTTTTTATTTAATATCAAAGTTTGTCAGAAATGATTCTGGAGTTTTGTTTTGTAGAAAGTGAATTGTTTTCTTTAAAGTGAATTTCGTTTTGTATAAATTGTATCTTAATTTTAATTATTTATTACATTTTTTTTTAGCATGAGACTCCTTTTAAAAACATAAAAAAATAGTATAAAAAATGCTCTTCTTAGTCATTTTTGTCTTGTTTCTAGTCTAAATATTTAAACATTCTTAAATCAAGATGCATTTACTAGATAAGTACAGTTTTCAACTAAATAAGAAGAGCATTTTTTTCTCTCTTAGTCAGGTATGAAGCTCATTCATTATGCAGCTCATGAATGCGGGCTATTATGTTCTTTTGTCCTCTCAGGTGATCTCCATTATTATTCATTAGCTATCACGCCTCCTTGCATACTGGCTTTGTGAAGAAAAACGGTCTTACAAATTTTAAATCAGTGTATTGTTTTATGTGAATGAGTAGACTCAATGATTCTCACATCAGTTTAAAGCAAAAACTCTAGGCAAATACACCCATTAGGCAAAAGTCTTGTGGACACAGATCTATTGTGTGTTTTGAGGCCTTAATTTTAAAACAAATGTTTTTTTTTTTTCAAAAATCATGCATAAACATTTTTCTCACAAAAATACAAGCATACACATACATGTTGCTTAGATATTATGGTAGCCCAGTTTGTGGTGAACACAATGTAATTCAACTTTTGCCATTAATATGTTAATGGCAAACTTCTAAAGGGCCTCAAAACAGCTCAGACTCCTAGGGGTTAATTGTGCTTCAGCTCTTTAAGATACAGGAAAATGAGGAAGCGAAGGACAAGTTATTTGTACATTCAAAGTCTCGCCCGCTGCACTCAAAGGATCTGTCGTTTAGTTGAGTTATTATGCTCTGAATGTGCGTGTGCTAGTGCGCTAACGCTGACTGTGATCTTCTCGTTCTGTCCAGCTTGTGCGGACGGACAGTATTTGTGTGCTACCGGCCGCTGTGTCAGTTCTGATCTTCTGTGCGACGGCTACGACGACTGTGGCGATCTGAGCGATGAGCAGAACTGTGGTGAGTACATTTGAAAAGCTTCATTGAGATCAGCTGATAACAGGAGAGCGTTTCCTACTCACTCTGCAGGAACTACTACTAAATCCTTCCCTCGCGGGTCAGTTTGATCCCCTTTGGAATGAGGAAAAACCTAAAAACGCTCGAAATTCAAACTAAACTTTACCAAACAATGATTTTATAATGTGTGTCTGAATACATACCGAAGAGAAACTGACTTTAGGACCCAGCGGAACAACTCCATATATAGAGCTATAAGGCCATCTAGAGTTAGGAAATATCATCTTATATTATTATTTTTCCATAAGAGGTCGGCAGAGATGCCCAATGTGAGATATTTTGAGCTGAATTAATTAAAGTTAAAGTTATTTTGAATTGAAGTTGAGAGAATTTGCTTAAATTACTATTTATTGATTATTTATTGATTAAATCTAGTAATTTAAAGGTAAATAAAAAAGAATGTCTGACCTCGACCGACTGAACCAGACATTTACGCCTCAAAGGGGGAGGAGCCTCATAGCCATTCATCGCCATACATCATCATCGCCATTGACCAATGGGAGTACATTGGAACAGCGAACATTTTCAAACTCCACATTAGTTCATTCTCCTAGTGTCTCTTGACATGTGTTGGGTTAAAAGTTCCACTTCCTAATAAAGCGTATTAGTGTTTCATATTTCATATGTTTCAACACATATTCTGCATATTTGAGTTCATTGGCGCTTCCTGAAGTGTGATTTAACGGCTGTTTCCCCTGTGGCAGTGTGTGATGCGTCTGAAGAGCATCGCTGTGGGGAAGGGCGCTGTATTCCTCGAGACTGGCTCTGTGACGGAGACCACGACTGCCTGGACAAGAGCGACGAGCTGAACTGCTGTGAGTGTAACGGAGGCCAGCTTTAGTCGCTGTGCGAGTAAACCTCACTCCTCTGATCTCAAGAGACGCTCTAGCGACTGACACTAGGGGTTGCAGCCTTTAGCCTCCTCATTAGAGCGTCTGCCCTTACTGCCTTCACTGCCCTCTCTCACTGCCCTCGCTGCCCTCACTGACTGCCCTCACTGACTGCCCTCACTGACTGCCCTCACTGACTGCCCTCACTCACTGCCCTCACTCACTGCCCTCACTGACTGCCCTCACTCACTGCCCTCACTGACTGCCCTCACTGACTGCCCTCACTGACTGCCCTCACTGACTGCCCTCACTGACTGCCCTCACTCACTGCCCTCACTCACTGCCCTCACTGACTGCCCTCACTGCCTTCACTGCCCTCACTCACTGCCCTCACTGTCTTCACTGCCCTCACTGTCTTCACTGCCCTCACTCACTGCCTTCACTGCCCTCACTCACTGCCCTCACTCACTGCCTTCACTGCCCTCACTCACTGCCCTCACTCACTGCCCTCACTCTCTGCCCTCACTGCCCTCACTGACTGCCCTCACTCACTGCCCTCACTCACTGCCCTCACTGCCCTCACTCACTGCCCTCACTGCCTTCACTGCCCTCACTCACTGCCCTCACTCTCTGCCCTCACTGCCCTCACTCACTGCCCTCACTCACTGCCCTCACTGCCTTCACTGCCCTCACTCACTGCCCTCACTGCCTTCACTGCCTTCGCTGCCCTCACTCACTGCCCTCACTGCCTTCGCTGCCCTCACTCACTGCCCTCACTCACTGCCTTCACTGCCCTCACTGCCTTCGCTGCCCTCACTCACTGCCCTCACTGCCCTCACTGCCTTCACTGCCCTCACTGACTGCCCTCACTCACTGCCTTCGCTGCCCTCACTGCCTTCACTCACTGCCCTCACTGCCTTCACTGCCCTCACTGACTGCCCTCACTCACTGCCTTCGCTGCCCTCACTGCCTTCACTCACTGCCCTCACTCACTGCCCTCACTGACTGCCCTCACTCACTGCCTTCGCTGCCCTCACTGCCTTCACTCACTGCCCTCACTCACTGCCTTCACTGCCTTCACTCACTGCCCTCACTGCCTTCACTGCCTTCACTCACTGCCTTCACTGCCTTCGCTGCCCTCACTCACTGCCCTCACTGCCCTCACTCACTGCCCTCACTGCCTTCACTGCCTTCACTGCCCTCACTCACTGCCCTCACTGCCTTCACTGCCCTCGCTGCCCTCACTCACTGCCCTCACTGCCTTCACTGCCTTCACTGCCCTCACTCACTGCCTTCACTGCCTTCACTGCCTTCACTGCCTTCACTCACTGCCCTCACTGCCTTCACTGCCTTCGCTGCCCTCACTCACTGCCCTTACTGCCTTCACTGCCCTCACTCACTGCCCTCACTGCCTTCACTGCCTTCGCTGCCCTCACTCACTGCCCTCACTGCCTTCACTGCCTTCGCTGCCCTCACTCACTGCCCAGACTGCCTTCACTGCCTTCACTGCCCTCACTCACTGCCTTCACTGCCCTCACTCACTGCCCTCATTGCCTTCACTGCCCTCACTGCCTTCCGCTGCCCTCGCTGCCCTCACTCACTGCCCTCACTCACTGCCTTCACTGCCTTTGCTGCCCTCGCTGCCCTCACTCACTGCCCTCACTGCCTTCCGCTGCCCTCGCTGCCCTCACTCACTGCCCTCACTGCCTTCACTGCCCTCACTGCCTTCCGCTGCCCTCGCTGCCCTCACTCACTGCCCTCACTCACTGCCTTCACTGCCTTTGCTGCCCTCACTCACTGCCTTCACTACCCTCGCTGCCCTTGCCGCCTTCATTGCCTTCACTGCCCTCACTCACTACCCTCACTGCCTTCACTGCCTTCACTGCCTTCACTGCCTTCACTGCCCTCACTCACTGCCCTCACTGCCCTCACTGCCTTCACTGCCTTCACTGCCCTCACTCACTGCCCTCACTGCCTTCCCTGCCCTCGCTGCCCTCACTCACTGCCCTCACTGCCTTCACTGCCCTCACTCACTGCCCTCACTGCCCTCACTGCCCTCACTGCCTTCACTGCCCTCACTCACTGCCTTCACTGCCTTCACTGCCCTCACTCACTGCCCTCACTGCCTTCACTGCCCTCACTCACTGCCCTCACTCACTGCCTTCGCTGCCCTCACTCACTGCCCTCACTCACTGCCTTCACTGCCCTCACTGACTGCCTTCACTGCCATCACTGCCCTCATTCACTGCCCTCATTCACTGCCCTCACTCACTGCCTTCACTGCCCTCACTGCCTTCACTGCCCTCACTGCCCTCACTGTACTGTGTGCTTGTATAACCCTGCAGAGTATTCACGTGTGTGTGTGTGTGTGTATGTGTGTGTGTGTGTGTAGCGTGCAAGTCCCAGGGTTTAGTGGAGTGCAGCAACAAGCAGTGCATTCCCAGTGCCTTTCGCTGCGATGGTGAAGATGACTGTAAAGATGGCAGTGATGAGGAGAACTGCACACAACAGCAGAGTGAGTGCACGCACACACACACACACACACACACGTGCACGCTAATGCACTCGCACTTATGGCTCTGTCTCTCAGCTCAGGGTTTGTGTCCACCTGGTCAATCGGGTTGTACTTCCACCTCCTGCTCCTCTGGCTGTCATGGGAACACGTCATGTGACCTGCGCAACAACACTGGCAACAACTGCAGTGAGTGAAACTGACCTCTGACCCGTGACCTCTGACCACACACAGAGCACTGGAGAGTCACATATTTTAGCCATTATGTTAAACTCTGGGCTTAGGTGACCTGATGGCGTAGCTTTAACACACGTTAACCCTTTCACGCATAGAGGTCACTAAAGTGAGCCGCTGTTAAAAAGCCGTATGCACGGGATTTGATGGCCTAGTTGCTCATCAACCTCTACAGTGGACACTAGCGCATCTTCCTATACACTGACACCAAGTGGCAAGCCGTTGTATGTGGACCCCCCCCACTCCCCAAAACAAGATGGCCGACGGCCAAGTTGTCCATTCCTTCTATCCTAGGAGACACTTGCAGGTAAACAGAAACGTTGTAACATGGTTTTATTCATTGGTTTGTCAAACACACACAGTTTTAATGTATTATGTTTAGTTCAGTTAAAGGGTTAGTTCACCCAAAAATGAAAATTCTGTCATTAATTACTTACCCTCATGTCGTTCGACACCCGTCAGACCTCCGTTCATCTTCAGACACAAATGAAGATATTTTAGTGTGAATCTGATGGCTCTGAAAGGCCTCCATTGGCTCAATGCACTTTACACTCTCAAGACCCTTAAAAGACACTAAAGACGTCGTTACAAAGTCCATCTCACTACAGCGGTTCTACAATAACTTTATAAATCGGCGAGAATAGTTTTTGTCCGCAAAAAACCCTAAATAACGACTTGCATAGTGATGACGATTTCAAAACAAAGCATCATGAAGCTTTGAAGCATTATGAATCAGTGAGTCGATTCAGCAGTTTGAATCACCAAATTTCAGCAGTTTGGCGGTTTGACACACGATCCGAATCATTATTCGACTCACTGATTCATAACGCTTCGAAACTTCATGAGGCCGTGTTTTGAAATCGTCATCACTATGTAAGTCGTTATTTAGGGGTTTTTTGCGCACAAAAACTATTGTCGCCGATTCATAAAGTTATTGTAGAACCACTGTAGTGAGATGGACTTTGTAACGACGTCTTTAGTGTCTTTTAAGGGTCTTGAGAGTGAACCGTGCCATTGTGCCAATGGAGGCCTTTCAGAGCCATCAGATTTACACTAAAATATCTTCATTTCTGTTCCGAAGATGAACGGAGGTCTGACGGGTGTCGAACGACATGAGGGTAAGTAATTAATGACAGAATTTTCATTTTTGGGTGAACTAACCCTTTAAAATCATAAACGCATACTGTCCTAGTGGACAGTAAAAAACTGTTTGAATCTTGTTTTTCATGCCCGAAGAGCACCGTGGTTATCGCAAGCGATCGTGTGTGTGTGCTGATGACCTCTGACCTGTGTGTGACTGTGTGTTTCAGGCGGCTGCGAGCCCATCTCTGTGGAGATCTGCATGAATCTGCCCTATAACTCCACCAGGTTCCCCAACTATCTGGGTCATCAGTCCCAGAAGGAGACGTCCGTCAGCTGGGAGTCGTCGCTCTTTCCTGCACTCGTTCAGACCAACTGCTACAAATATCTCATGTTCTTCGCCTGTACGGTGCTCGTGCCAATGTGTGACCCTTTAACACAGCAGAGAGTGCCGCCTTGCAGGTCAGCGTGTGTGTGTGTGTGTGTGTGTGTGTGTGTGTGTGTGTGCTCCTTTATTTCTTAAGTGAGGAACCTGGGTGTGCTCTTTGATACCAATCTCTCGTTTGAAAGCCACGTTTCTAGCATCTATAAAACTGCTTTCTACCATCTTAAAAATATATCTACATTACAGCACATGCTCTCAATGCAAAATGCTGAACAGTTCATGTGTTCATGACCTCAAGGCTAGATTATTGTAATGTTGATGAGCTGTAGATTATTGTAATGCTCTACTGGGTGGTTGCCCTGCTCGCTTAATAAATAAACTCCAGCTGGTCCAAAACACAGCACCTCCAGTTCTTACTAGAACCAGGAAGTGTGACCATATTAGCCCAGTTCTGTCAACACTGCACTGGCTGCCTATTAAACATCGCATACATTTTAAAATATTGCTTGTTACTTACAAAGCACTAAATGGTTCAGATGGTGGACCTGTGGCCAGACATGACCAACACATGACCCTGAAGTGTCTGAGAGACCGTGATTAGACTCCCCTGAAACTGCCTCATCGTCACGGCATCTCAATAAACCCGTCTCCGGCGTGATGACTCCGATCTTTCAAATATAGAGTGCCGAAGTAATAACGTCACTTTGTAGGCCAAAACGCGGAAGTGAGTTAGCATTTTAGCCCTTCCTGTTCCCTCGCCCTAAAGTCTATGGGTTTTTTGAATGGGTTTTTGCTAAATCGCCTGAAATAAGGTCTGTGGTTAACAAAGCCTCTAAATATTTTCACGTTTTGATCTATCACATAAAACACATTAGTTAAAACCTGCTTGTGATTTTTTTAAACTTTATTGTGTCTTAAAAACGGTGGTTGCTAACAAGTTGCTAAAAGGGACTACATCCATTGGCGGGGACTTTAGACGTCATCGTGACAAACAGGAAATCTCTCACTAGCCCGCGTTTCAGCCTCACTTATGAAGAACTTATGTGGCGTGAATAAATCGCGCTATTCACACAAAGTTGGATGCTTGAACATTTGGGCCCGTATTCATAAAGAATCTTAATGCAAAGAGTAGCTCCTAGTGACAAAATTCTACGAAAATTCTTAGAAATGTGGGCGTTTACTCTTAAAATTAACAAAAAAATCCTAGTAAAGAAAAAAGTAATTCGGAAAGCATCTTAACCCTTAAAAGAGGTCTGAAGGTCAAATTTGTTAGGAGCACGGACGAGGACTTTTAAGAGGCTTAAGAGTTTCTTTAGCATCGGGGAAAATGGCAGAAAGACGAAGAGGGAGAAGAAATGTGATGCAGACAATGGATGACAGTGACTTAATGAGACGCTATAGATTAGATCGTGCATGGATCATGTTTGTTGCATTAAATCCAACTTTTCAAACCACCAATTAAATAGACATGCCAGCAATCAGTGGAATTGGAAAGAGTGGAACAATGTTTATAGTTCTAAGCCAATCAAATACCTTATAGAAAATTAACAGCATGGTAAATAATAAAAGGATTTATATACACTGAAAAAAATGATTTGTTGAATTTACAAAAAAACATTATCGTAAGTGGTCACAATCAATTTATTTGATCTCAATTTAAACAAAAACACATGCAATTCCCATAAAACCAATTCATTTTTTTAAATTAAAATAAAAAACTAAATTAAAATTATTTAAACGAGCACAAATTAATTATGCTTAATTAAATTTTTCAGTGTACATATATATAATGTGTGTGTGTGTGTGTGTGTGTGTGTGTGTGTGAGAGAGAGTGAGAGAGAACGGTAAAATAGGACAATTTGCGCTTGTAAATTCAAAGTGAAGGCTTAGAATAGACCCTATACTTAAAAGCGCTCCTTTTTATTCCCCTTTTTGAACAACCAACCAATCACAGTCTTCAAAAGACGGTGTCATACGTAGCAACGGGGTCAGCCCCGCCTCTTCACTAAGATTAAAGTTTTTGTATTTTCCTTGCTCAGAGTTGCTCTCAGATCGGTCCCGAATAGCTCTTAAGCTAAGACTCCTACGTAAAAGTTTTTAAGCTAAATTAGGAGTTTTCTGAGAGGACTCTTAGAATCTTTATGAATACGGGCCCTGGAGTAGTTTAAAGCTCAAATCAGTGGTTTATTTATATAAAGAGTGCCCATTTGAACATTTTATCTGGTGTTTTCCGAGTTGTGAGCTCCAGTGGATCAGCGGCGCTCCGAGCTTGTTTACCCGGCGAGCGTAGACTTTCCTCAGCCAGTCCTTCTGCCTTCTGCCGCTGGCTCTGATGTCTCTGTGGTGTCTCGAGCTATAATTCGTCTTGTAACGGCCGATCTTTGCTCTCATGGATCTATAATTTGTTCCCTGGCAAATCGTTTAGGCTGAAGGCAAAGTGAAGTTTCATTACTTTATATTTTTAGGCTATAACTGTACTTTGCAGTTGTAACGTTAGCCTACTAGCACTGACTTTGAATGTTTGACTGAATTTTTTGCTTTATTTAATGTATAGCTTATTATACATTTTACTTGTACTTTTGTATTATTGATCATACATAAACTTGCATTTAACAAAAAGAGACTGGGTTGTGTTTCATGTCATTTAATGTTATCACAGTGATAATCATATTGTCTGAAAAAACATTAACAAAAGATAAATCTCAGAGAGGCACGCATAAACAAAATTAGTTTCTAACATTTTTGGAAAAAACGAATGGGCAATATTTCTCATGAAAAAGTTGATAAGTGTTCATACACAGCGCAGATCATAATGAGCGAGCGTGTTTTTTAAATAAAGTTTGAGGAAGCTTGATGATGACGTTGATCCGCGACCATGGTCCGTTTATAGCCTACCGTTAGCATTTTATATCTGACGGCTTTATTTAAGCTTCAAAATGTATACATTTTGGATTAATTTGTAAAGATTATCTTGATAGACAAAACGTGTAAGGGTCATAACTCTTTGTTGAACACAGATCTTATTTTTTGCGATTTTCCAAAAGTCTATGGGGAAAATGCATGGCTTTTCGATCGAGGGAACCCATGCGCCGCTAACTTCCGGGTTGGCCTACAAAGTGACGTCATAACTTCGGCACTCTATTCCGATCTATTATGACCTCTGACTTGTAAAGTTTCCAGAATAATAATAATAATACGCTGTTTGTTTATTGGCCAGAGGAGAACTGCCCCCCCGACTGAGCCTGGTTTCTCCAAGGTTTATTTTCCTCCATTCTGCTCCTGATGGGGTTTTGGTTTCCTTGCCACTGTTGCCTCTGGCTTGGCGTGCTCAGTTGGGGACACTAAATATTCAACTAAATATCCAAATAAATCTAATTATTAAACTAAATTAACCATTTAAACTAAACTACTGATCTAATTATTGATCTAAAGCCCACACTGTCACTGTATGATAATTGAAATGAACTGATGACATCAGCGTTTTCTCCAGAACGGCTGAATAAAATTATGCTGCATTATTTTCCTGTTTTACACTGTGAAGCTGCTTTGAAACAATCTGCATTGTTAAAAGCGCTATATAAATAAAGCTGACTTGACTACATATAATGACATTGATGACTGTGTGTGTGTGTATCAGGTCTCTGTGTAGGAATTCAAAGGAGCGCTGTGAGTCAGTGCTAGGAATTGTGGGATTGCAATGGCCTGAGGATACAGACTGCGCTCAGTTTCCAGAGGAAGGTCAAGCAAACAGTTCCTGTTTACTTCCTGACCCGGATGTGAACGGTCAGTGCGCAGACACTCGCAAACTCAAACCGAGCTGTTTTCCTAAATTACACTGAGCAGTTAGCAAAGGAGTCGCGTGAGGAGATGATTGGATGTTATTCAGCTGTGGGCTGGAATGAAATAGTGCCGTTTTTCTTCAATGACATGTGTTTTTTGTGTCCAAATTCATTAATTTCCTAAAATGAATTTGAATAAATACATGTCACATATCAAATTGATCTACAATATTTCCTTTAAAAAGTGACTTTTTGAGTTGTGGTGTTTGAAAGACCAAAGATGTCAGGTGGTGCGACCGTCCAGAAAACAAAACGGTTCATTTTCTCAGTCAAATTCTTAATCAAACAGTTTGGCATGATTTTACGTTAAATTCCTTATAAATGAGGGAAAATAGTCTTATTTCAAAACTATTATATTACTTTAAAAACTTTTGTCCGAAAAATTTACTTCTCCAACTGTCAGGTAGAGCGACCGACATAAAAATGCCATTTTATGCAATAAAATATACTTTATATTATATATTATATATATACTTAATACTATAAAATATATGCTAATAACTGTCACCCCCCGCTTTTTTGAGAATACACATGAAAATGCACTATCCAAATTGAGGTCTCGTTTTAAAGAAGACACTGCAGATTATTGCTGAAGTGAAAGCAAAGTTATGGAAGTTTAAATCTACTGTAAATGAAAAATACTGAACTAAATATTTTTTATTTGATATAAAATATATATTTTACAAAAATGTTTTACTCTAAAATGTTTGTACTCCAAATTTGAAGTTGATATCACAAAAATTGAAGTCCCGATGAGATGTTGTTTAGGCGCTGTACCAAAAACAGCCACCGGGTGTCATTCAAATTCCATTGATTGTTTTTTTGATGCATTTTCCTGTAAATTTCTGTCCAAATGTCACTTCCATCACAAAACAGTCCCCAAATATGGACCCCTGAGACTCAGAGCTTTCCGACGATATGTGTTTTGTCAAGATTAGAAAAGATTTTGATTATAAAGTAGTTAAAATAAATGTTGTAATATGAAACATGACGCCGCCCGCTAGAAGAATTTAGAGTACCGTTTCCATGGTAACGTAACGTCCAATTTCAAAACAGGATGAATTTTGAGTCTGTACGCTTTCAAATTATACCTAATTTATGATAATTACTTAAATATATGATATGACTATAGGTGTCCACATTAATGCCTGTTAGATTTGAGTTTGCGTTTGAAATGTCAGGTGGTGCGACCAGCAAATTTACATTTACAAGGATCAGTTCCCACTGCAACTGCAAAATGAAGTAAGAAATATAATTTTTACATTTAAAAACAAAACATAAAATCTCCTTAAGGAGTTTTGAACACGTATGAATTATATGAATTGACTCCCATATAATAATGGCAAGAGTTCAAGATGCAACAAATGACCGCCAGCACTCGTCTTTAGCCGCTAAATGCTCCAGTGTAAAAGAGTCAAGAGTACAAACGCAAAAGATCATTCTGTAACCTGAAGGTGTGTGTGTGTGTGTGTGTGTGTGTGTGTGTGTGTGTGTGTGTGTTAGAGTGCTCTCCCAGTCACTTTAAGTGTCGCTCAGGAAGATGTGTCCTCTCATCCAAGCGCTGTGATGGACACACAGACTGTGATGACGACAGCGATGAGGAAACATGCGGTGAGTAAATACACACACTTACATGAGAAACGCACACACACACACACACACACACATGTGCAAACTCCTGTGTGTCTGTCACTAGGCTGTGTGGAGCGGGGCTTGTCGGAATGTCCCGGAGACAAAACCTGCATCCATCCCAACATGATCTGTGACGGGTTTCCTGACTGCAGCCAACAGGAAGACGAGAAGAACTGCTGTGAGTGATACACACACTCTCACACACACACACACACACACACACACACACACACACACACACACACACACACACACACACACACACACACACACACACACACACACACACACACACACACACACACACACACACACACACACACACACACACTCTCACACACACACACACACACACACACACACACACACACACACACACACACTGCCCCTACCCCTAAACCTACCCATCATACATTTTCAAAAAACATCACTTAGTCTGATTTATAAGATGTTTTCCTCATGGGGACCAAAAACTGGCCCCACAATGCATAGGATCTCAGGTTTTACTATCCTTGTGGGGACATTACAATGTAATATAAACAGAGGCACACTAGTGCTGGGCGGTATACCGGTTCATACCGAATACCGGTATTAATTTTCTTTATGATATGAATTTTGACGATACCGCAATACCGGTATATGTCGCTTAAACAACGTTCGGAACGCGGTGCAGCGCGTCATTGTTTGAGAGAGGACCCATTTCATTGATGCACTGTAGTAAGAGCAGTCAGAGCACAGTTGAGATCGCATTACAGCACAGCCTATGGCTGTATCCTATACTCTCATTCACTATTCCCTACGTTATCACTTTATTTGAAGGAGTGAATGAAAACGTGCGTTAAGTCGGACAACCGTTGTGTGTACATCGGCTGTACACTCGTTATTGCGGTGCAATGGGATAGAATGAGTGCACTCAATAACGTCCTCTAAGGTTTCGGACACCACTACAAAGCGCTGTGCCCTCCAAATAATGCTATATTTGAGGTTATGGGAGCGATGTCGGATTCAGCCCTTGATTATTGTTGAGAATTCAAACTACACGCGGCGCGCGAGAGAGCGCGGTTTCTGCACGGAGCGCTGCGATGAGTTTAACAACGCTCACCACATGGATCATATAGCACTGATATAGACCGGAGCGAGCGCGTTTAAAATTTTTATGGACATATTTCAAAAACTCTAGTGCTCTAGACATGAACCAGAAGTGTGTATGCGCGCATATTTCATCACGTCTTATTTAAATGAAATGTATGCACTGATTACACTGATAACCTATGTCTGATCACGAACGCGCTGACACGATGGATTATTCAAAAGACAATGATGTAAGTTAATAAATAAACTGACAATTCAAAGAAGAATGGGCCAAAAAGTAACTGCTTTATTCTTTCTGTGTCAAACTGAAGTGTGTCAATTCCGAGAGTCCTGTTAAATGTATTGCTAATATCCTCATTTCTCTTCGTTTTGGTAGTTTGTTGTTATAGAGGGTTAGATTTTTAAAATGCTTAAGGTGCCCTCAACTCAACTTTTAATATTCAGGTGTCTGTAAGTATGATTCTAAACGTGTTGCAGGTCTGTGTTTTATTGTTTGTTGTCTCTCCACAGCATCATTTTGTTAACCTGTAGACCTATTAACTCTAGTGTGGAATTTTTCTACAATATTCACTCGTCATGACAGTAAAACAGGGCATTCTAGTCAATCTCCTGCAGTATTTCCTCTCTCAATCAGTAGAAAATGTGATTAACACCCTGTCATGCATAGGGGAAAAAATACCGTCATATACCGTGAAACCGATATAATTTAGAAAAATACCGTGATATACATTTTTGGTCATACCGCCCAGCACACACACACACACACACACACACACACACACACACACACACACACACACACACACTCACACTCACTCACTCTCTCTCTCTCTCTCTCTCTCTCTCTCTCTCTCTCTCTCTCTCTCTCTCTCTCTCTCTCTCTCTCTCTCTCACACACACACACACACACACACACACACACACACACACACACACACACACACACACACACACACACACACACACACACACACACACACACACACACACACACACACACACACACACACACACACACACACACACACACACACACACACACACACACACACACACACACACACACACACACACACACACAGAGTCTACTGGCACTGGAGTGTGTATGCGCTTGCTCTCATGTATGCGTGTGTGTGTGTGTTCAGCCGTGTGCAGCAGTCATGAGCTGGAGTGTAATAATCATCAGTGTGTGTGTGTGTTCAGCCGTGTGCAGCAGTCATGAGCTGGAGTGTAATAATCATCAGTGTGTGTGTGTGTGTGTGTGTGTGTTCAGCCGTGTGCAGCAGTCATGAGCTGGAGTGTAATAATCATCAGTGTGTGCACCGATCGCTGTGGTGTGATGGCAGGAGACACTGCTCTGACAGCTCAGACGAGTGGAACTGCGGTAAGAGACTCAACTTCTTCCGGCTCATTGTTTTTTCACTCAGAGTTGTGCAGTGATGCTGATGTTGTGTGTGTGTAGTGTCTCTGTCCGGCGAGGGTTTGCTGCTGGTGTCTAAGGCTGGGGTGGAGTATCAGGTGTGTGCGGATGGGTGGAGCTCAAACCTCAGCAGCGTCACATGCACACAGATGGGTTTAGGGTAAGGTCAGTACACACACACGCCTGTAGTTTTCACACACACACACGCCTGTAGTTTTCACACACACTCTTTAGAAAACCTCTGCAGACCTTGAGGACCTGGGGCCTCATTTATAAAACTTTGCGTAGGATTTGCGTCAGAAGTGGCGTACGGATGAAACATAGGACGTGCGTACGCACAGAAATATTCGGATTTATAAAACCGTGCGCACGCACATCCGACGCAGTTTACCCTTAATAAATCACAATCAATTCTAAATGTAGCGCAGCTTTTGCGGCTTCATGTCACGCCCATAGTTGCCCATAAATAGTCCGTGAAACGCCCACAAGTTAATATTCATAGATTGCGAAATCATGGCAAACACAGAGAGGAAATAAAAAAAAAACTTAACTTCACTCAATGTGAAGTAGAAGTTATCGTTGGCGAGGTGGAAAAGAGGAGAAAATATTGTTTGGAGGGCACAGTGTGGGCTTTACTGATGCCAAAAAGGCACTTGAGGTGCAAAAGGTTGCAGACGCTGTAAATGCTGTCGCCTCACAACCTCAGACCATCGCCGAAAAAAAAAAGAGAAATGGTCGGACATCAAAGTCGAGGCAAAAAAGCGTGTAGTGCTTCATCAGACAGCGGAGCTGAGCCTCCTGATGAGAGACTGCCGGCAGTTATTGGGGAATCCCTATGAATCCCTATCTCTATTATCTACGTGGAAATGGGAAATAGTTCAGTGCAAATGTAATGTCTTGCAGCTTTCTGAATGGTTGAGACATACGTCATATGTTATTTTATCGCAAAATAAAACAAACTAAAGGCATTTGCATATGATTCCGTAGCTGATGAATACATTTTTACTATGAAAACAACTTTCCCCAGTGGCCAATTAATACATCCATCTATCGATCTATCTATCGATCTATCTATCTATCTATCTATCTATCTATCTATCTATCTATCTATCTATCTATCTATCTGTCTGTCTGTCTGTCTGTCTGTCTGTCTGTCTGTCTGTCTGTCTGTCTGTCTGTCTGTCTGTCTGTCTGTCTGTCTGTCTGTCTGTCTGTCTGTCTGTCTGTCTGTCTGTCTGTCTGTCTATGTATCTATATGTCTGTCTGTCTGTCTGTCTGTCTGTCTGTCTGTCTGTCTGTCTGTCTGTCTGTCTGTCTGTCTGTCTGTCTGTCTGTCTGTCTGTCTGTCTGTCTGTCTGTCTGTCTATCTATCTATCTATCTATCTATCTATCTATCTATCTATCTATCTATCTATCTATCTATCTATCTATCTATCTATCTATCTCCCTAATTATCTATCTATCTATCTATCTATCTATCTATCTATCTATCTATCTATCTATCTATCTATCTATCTATCTATCTATCTATCTATCTATCTATCTATCTATCTATCTATCTATCTATCTATCTATCTATCTATCTATCTATCTATCTATCTATCTATCTATCTATCTATCTATCTATCTATCTATCTATCTATCTATCTGTCTATCTAATTGCATCTATATCTGCTCCAGACGGACACATTGACGAGAATATCAGTTTTGTACATTATTTTGTTCTGTTTACCATATTATTTATGAGGATGAATTGCATAACATGCCAATATTGTTGCAGAACATATTTCACTTTTTACTGTTGTAAAAATTACTGTTGTAATTTTCGTTTGATTTAGTTTGTTTTACACTGCAGATCGATCAAACGGGTGTTGGTGTAGGCTGTTAATAAGACTTGCTTTGTGAAGTCTTCATGTTATTTATGAGGCAGTTTTGCCATTTCTTTTACACAACGGTCTGCAGTTTCACACACTTTCACGTGTTTCTTCATCTGCCGACGGTGTCGCCATTTCTCATTTCACCCGTTTTTGTGCGTCCGCCTGGGTCAGAGCTTGCGTGAAGGACCGCACATTTTCCCGTCAAGTTTGCTTTTTATAAATACCAATTATTGCGTAGAGAGCGGCGTACGCCTTCTTTTGTGCGCACGCAACGTTTATAAATGAGGCCCCTGATCTCAAATATTACACATATTAACCATATTAATGTGCCATGAGGGAATCCTGCCCGCCAGTTAGAGATGACAGCAAGTGTGTGAAGGTCCAAAATGTCTTCTCTGTTTAAAAGTGTGTGTGTGTGTGTAGTTCTCCTCTCTCAGCAGACGCAGTGCTGGACGTGTCTTCTGCTGCTGGGCGGAGGCGCTGGCTGCATGTTGACCCAGAATGGAGTCCACAGAACATGTTTCCTCTACAGGGCCGGCTGGAAAAACGAGGGTGTGTGTGTGTGTGTGGGGGGAAAAAATGACTAAAACAAAATACATCTGAGTAAACACTTCATTCATTCATGAAAGTCCAAACACGCTGAACGTTGAATTCTAGACTTTTACTTGTAATGATCAATCACTTCATAAAAGAACAGCCGTCACTGAGAAGACTTTACTGAACACACACACACACACACACACACACACACACACACACACACACACACACACACACACACACACACACACACACACACACACACACACACACACACACACACACACACACACACACACACACACACACACACACACACACACACACTACACTCACCTAAAGGATTATTAGGAACACCTGTTCAATTTCTCATTAATGCAATGATCTAATCAACCAATCACATGGCAGTTGCTTCAATGCATTTAGGGGTGTGGTCCTGGTCAAGACAATCTCCTGAACTCCACACTGAATGTCGGAATGGGAAAGAAAGGGGATTTAAGACATTTTGAGCGTGGCATGGTTGTTGGTCTGAGTATTTCACAATCTGCTCAGTTACTGGGATTTTCACACACAACCATTTCTAGGGTTTACAAAGAATGGTGTGAAAAGGGAAAAACATCCAGTATGCGGCAGTCCTGTGGGAGAAAATGCCTTGTTGATGCGAGAGGTCAGAGGAGAATGGGCCGACTGATTCAAGCTGATAGAAGAGCAACTTTGACTGAAATAACCACTCGTTACAACCGAGGTCTGCAGCAAAGCATTTGTAAAGCCACAACACACACAACCTTGAGGCGGATGGGCTACAACAGCAGAAGACCCCACCGGGTACCACTCATCTCCACTACAAAGAGGAAAAAGAGGCGACAATTTGCACCAAAATTGGACAGTTGAAGACTGGAAAAATGTTGCCTGGTCTGATGAGTCTGGATTTCTGTTGAGACATTCAGATGGTAGAGTCAGAATTTGGCGTGAACAGAATGAGAACATGGATCCATCATGCCTTGTTGCCACTGTGCAGGCTGGTGGTGGTGGTGTAATGGTGTGGGGGATGTTTTCTTGGCACACTTTAGGCCCCTTAGTGCCAATTGGGCATGGTTTAAATGCCACGGCCTACCTGAGCATTGTTTCTGACCATGTCCATCCCTTTATGAGCACCATGTCCCCATCCTCTGATGGCTACTTCCAGCAGGATAATGCACCGTCACAAAGCTCAAATCATTTCAAATTGGTTTCTTGAACATGACAATGAGTTCACTGAACTAAAATGGCCGCCACAGTCACCAGATCTCAACCCAATAGAGCATCTTTGGGATGTGGTGGAACGGGAGCTTCGTGCCCTGGATGTGCATCCCACAAATCTCCATCAACTGCAAGATGCTCTCCTATCAATATGGGCCAACATTTCTAAAGAATGCTTTCAGCAGCTTGTTGAATCAATGCCACGTAGAATTAAGGCAGTTCTGAAGGTGAAAGGGGGTCAAACACAGTATTAGTGTGTGTTCCTAATAATCCTTTAGGTGAGTGTATAATACTCACTTTCTTCACATGAACACGACTCCAGCGGACCATCAGTGTCTTCATTGATTAAAATATGAAGCTTTACACACACACACACACACACTCACACACACACACACACACACACACACACACACACACACACACACACACACACACACACACACACACACACACCACATGATATCAGAAATGCGTGTCACTCTTCTCAACATCACTTCCTCCTGCAGGCAGAGCTGCCCATCATACAAGAGGATCTCACTGCAGTGTGCAAGAGACGGTGTGTATGACTGACACACACACACACACACACACACACATCTACTGGCCGTAAGATGCCGTTTCCTCATCTGTTCTCTCTCTGTGTTCAGAGTGTGGCCGCCGCCCTGCCGCCCGGCTGGTGAAGAGGATTCTGGGCGGCCGCACGAGTCGCCCGGGCCGCTGGCCGTGGCAGTGCTCTCTGCAGAGCGAGCCCAGCGGACACATCTGCGGCTGTGTGCTCATCGGGGACAAGTGGGCTCTCACTGTAGCTCACTGCTTCGAGGGGTGAGAGAACACACACACACACTGACACACACACACACACACACACACACACACACACACACACACACACACACACACACACACACACACACACACACACACACACACTGCCCCTGCCCCTAAACCTAACCCATCATAGGAGACTGTGCAGTTCACTTTCTGTGAAAAAAAACCTCATTCTGTGATTTATAAGCATTTTGAAAAGTGAGGACATGGGGAACGTCCTCATATTTCACCCTCTTTTTGTAATACCCATGTCATTATACACATTTGTGTCCTGATATTTCACAAAAACATGCCCACACACACACACACACATTCTCTCTCTATCTCTCTCTCACACACATGCTTTCTGAAAGCACCGCTCTGGCACCATCTGCTGTCAGAAGAACGATCACACACACACACACACACACACACACACACACACACACACACACACACACACACACACACAAGGTGTTAAGGCTCTAGTCGTGTTAAGTGTGATGTCTCTCACACACACACTCACACACACTCACTCACACTCACACACACACACACACACACACACACACACACACACACACACACACACACACACACACACACACACACATGTTTGGTTTTCATCTTTTATGGGGACTTTCCATAGGCGTAATGGTTTTTATACCGTACATACCGTATATTCTATCCCCCTACACTGCCCCTACCCCTAAACCTAACCCTCACAGGAGACATTCTGCAATTTTACATTTTCAAAAAACATCACTTAGTCTGATTTATAAGATGTTTTCCTCATGGGGACCTAAAAATGTCCCCACAAGGATGAGGATTTCGGATATTGCTATCTTTGTGGGGACATTTTGTCCCCATAACGTGATGATTACCAGTCCACACACACACACACACACACACACACACACACACACACACACACACACACACACACACACACACACACACACACAAGGTGTTAAGGCTCTAGTCGTGTTAAGCGTGATGTCTCTCACTCTCTCACACACACACACACACACACACACACACGAGTTGTTAAGCGTGATGTGTGTTGCGTGTGCAGGCGTGAGAGCGCAGACGTGTGGAAGGTGGTTTTGGGGATCAATAATCTGGATCATCCGTCTCCACACATGCAAACGGTGCGCGTGCGGCGCGTGATCGTGCACTCGCGCTACAGCCGCGCGGTGGTGGACTATGACATCAGCGTTCTGGAGCTGGAGCATGAGGTGCGGCGGACCGGCTTCGTGCGGCCCGTGTGTCTGCCCCGCCGGGGGCAGCTGCCCAAACCAGACCAGTACTGCCACATCACCGGCTGGGGGCACGTGGGCAACAGAAGTCAGTGCAGCTCGGCCTCTCTCAGCACACACTCACCTGTGGAGAGCTGGAGTTCCCCTGTAACCTGTGTGTGTGTGTGTGTGTGTGTGTGTTTCAGTGCCGTTTAAGCTGCAGGAGGGAGAGGTGCGCATCATCTCCGTCTCTCAGTGTCAGTCTTACTTCGACATGAAGACCATCACGTCACGGATGCTCTGCGCCGGATACGAGGCGGGAACCATCGACTCCTGCATGGTGAGTGTGTGTGTGTGTGTGTGTGCGCTAAAGGTGACATCATGAGTGTGTGAGTGTGTGCGCACTGTGACATCCTGAGTGTGTTTGTGTTGTCACAGTGACATCATGAGTGTGTGTGTTGTCATGGTGACATCATGAGTGTGCGTGTGCGCGCGCAAAAGGTGACATCATGAGAGTGTGTGTGTGTGCGCACTGTGACATCCTGAGTGTGTTTGTGTTGTCACAGTGACATCATGAGTGTGTGTGTTGTCATGGTGACATCATGAGTGTGTGTGTGTGTCATCGCGATGACATCGTGAGTGGTTGTGCGTGTCGTCACGGTGACATCATGAGTGTGCGTGTGCGCGCGCTAAAGGTGAAATCATGAGAGTGTGTGTGTGCGCACTGTGACATCCTGAGTGTGTTTGTGTTGTCACAGTGACATCATGAGTGTGTGTGTTGTCATGGTGACATCATGAGTGTGTGTGTTGTCATGGTGACATCATGAGTGTGTGTGTGTGCGCACTGTGACATCCTGAGTGTGTTTGTGTTGTCACAGTGACATCATGAGTGTGTGTGTTGTCATGGTGACATCATGAGTGTGTGTGTGTGTGTCATCGCGATGACATCGTGAGTGGTTGTGCGTGTCGTCACGGTGACATCATGAGTGTGTGTTGTCATGGTGACATCATGAATGTGTGTGTTGTCACGGTGATATCATGAGTGTGTACGTGTCGTTGCGGTGACATCACTAGTGTGTATATGTCGTAACGGTGACATCATGAGTGTGTGTTGTCAGGGTGACATCATGAGTGTGTGTGTTGTCACGGTGACATCATGAGTGTGTGTGTGTGTTGTCATGGTGACATCATGAATGTGTGTGTTGTCACGGTGATATCATGAGTGTGTACGTGTCATTGCGGTGACATCACTAGTGTGTATATGTCGTAACGTGACATCATGAGTGTGTGTTGTCAGGGTGAAATCATGAGTGTGTGTGTTGTCACGGTGACATCATGAGTGTGTGTGTGTGTTGTCATGGTGACATCATGAATGTGTGTGTTGTCACGGTGATATCATGAGTGTGTACGTGTCATTGCGGTGACATCACTAGTGTGTATATGTCGTAACGTGACATCATGAGTGTGTGTTGTCAGGGTGACATCATGAGTGTGTGTGTTGTCACGGTGACATCATGAGTGTGTGTGTGTCGTCACGGTAACATCATGAGTGTGTGTGTGTGTGTGTGTGTGTGTGTGTGTGTCGTCACAGTGACATCATGTGTGTGTGTGTGTGTGTGTGTCGTCACAGTGACATTGTGTGTGTGTGTGTGTCGTCACAGTGACATCGTGTGTGTGTGTGTGTCGTCACAGTGACATCATGTGTGTGTGTGTGTGTCGTCGCAGTGACATCATGTGTGTGTGTGTGTCGTCACAGTGACATTGTGTGTGTGTGTGTGTGTGTCGTCACAGTGACATCGTGTGTGTGTGTGTGTCGTCACAGTGACATCATGTGTGTGTGTGTGTGTGTCGTCAAAGTGACATCGTGTGTGTGTGTCTCCAGGGTGACAGTGGCGGTCCGCTGGTCTGCGAGGAGGATGACGGCCGCTGGTCTCTCTACGGCTTGACCTCCTGGGGCTCCGTGTGTTTCTCTAAGGTCCTGGGCCCCGGCGTCTACGCCAACGTGACTCACTTCACCGAGTGGATCGAGAGACAGATTTACCTGCGCACGTTTAACCTGCTGTAGGTGAACACACACACACACACACAGGAACGTGACCCTGCTACACTGATCATTCCTCACGTGTTTCGGGCGAGCAGCGTCTCATTACCACTCCAGTCCACCGGGGGCGGTGGCGTCCTTCAGATGCTCCAACACGCTCTCGACCCGCCAGCGCCTGTATGATCCAGAGCCGCCCTCTTTAACACGGGTTCTGCTGTCACACTGAATACACACATCGCTCATTATTACAGCTCACATGATGACGGACAGATGAGCGCTGGGCTCGTTCCCAGGGGAAGCGCGAGCTGAAATAAACGCGTCGCTTGATTCGATGTAAGTCTGCCGAATGCATTAATGTTCATGTATCAGTAATCTACCCAGAGGTCAGAGTGCAGAGAGTGTGTGTGTGTGTGTGTGTTGTCACGGAAGGGCTCCTGCTGCTCTCTGCGTCTCCTCTGCTGCTATTGGCTGGTTCTGGAAACCTCTCACCCAATGATGTTCTCCTGTGGTTAGCGTGTGTTTCTGCGGTGTTCGTGTCGCGTAGTGTCCTCGTCACGTGTGTGTGTGTGTGTGTGTCCAGTGCTTATTTGCAACATTCCGTCTGCTTTCATTTTTTAAAGGATATTTTTCTACTGATGTTGAGCACATAAAGCGGTGGCTCTGAACGCTGATGTTCTGTGTTTATAATGCTGTGTAAACACAACACGTGTATTAAAGATTTCTATCATCACACACTCGAGCGTCGTCCTTCTGTCTGTCACACACTGACACACTCACACTTTATTATATTTGTGTTTGACATGTTTCCAGTGTTGGGGAGTAACGGAAAATATATACGGGCGTTATGTATTCAGAATATAAGTTATGAGTATTCCGTTACAGTTACAATTTTAAATATAGCTGCAAGCTGCAATACCGGGGCCAAGCGCAAATAAGAAGACAAGACATGCCAAAATGGCTGAGAGTGTCAGATCAACAGCAGTATGAGATGATTTTGGGCAAAAAGGCTGAAAAATGCATTGTAGTCTATGGGAATTTCATGTTTTGTTCTATTATAGCGCCACCAAGAGGCACAATCCCACCATGTTTTTGTATGTGTCATCAGAGTGAGCCCATACATGTGTGTGTCAATTTTGGTGAAAATATCTCATTTTGTTTTGGAGTTATAGACATTTATATGAAAAAACACATGAAAAATGACGGACACCTGACTTTGATTGGATTTTACTCCCTTACTGTCAATATTTAGACATTTGGGCATTAGTGTTTCGCTATCGACCTGTGTTTCTGAACTTCTGACGCTGGTTTCGTCTCGATCGGACTAGCGGTTTCGAAGATATCAGCTAATGTTTTTTAAGCGCTAAATCACAACGCTACACAAACCATACGCCGAAACCTGGCAAGTCTGGTATCGTTGGACTTGGCAAGGATTCAGGAGACAAAAAAAGTTACTCCCATGAAAATAAGTTAACCACACCCAAAGTTATAAGCGTTTGAAAAAAATATCCACTAGGTGGCGCTGTTTCGAAACTTCTCAGGCTCCTTCAGGGCATCGTGCTGATGACCCATACCGAGTTTCATAACAATCCGTTCATGAGTTCATAAAATACAACATTTTAGCACATAATTCAAAATGGCCGATATGGTAAAATTGGATATCAGACAAAACTCGTCATGACGTCCTGAAACTAACGAGACCAATTTTATGATTTTTTTGACAAATGGTTCAGAAGTTATAAGCAAAAATAGCAATTTTTCGTATCTCCGGACCAGTAGGTGGCGCTGCACCGAAACGATGCGTGTTGCCTCAGGTCATGCTTGTGATGTCATGTACCAAGTTTGGTTTGAATACGATAAAGCGTTGCGGAGATATTGCCTTAAGTGTGTTTTGGCAAGCGCTACGTAAAATTTGTTTGTGCGTTTATCAAAAACTATTTGACGAATCAACTTGATTTGCAAGTTTTTTTGTCACCATGGTCTGAAGATGATCCGGTTCAATTTTCGTGCAAACTGGACTAACCGTCTAGGACGAGTTCGCAAAAGCAGTTTTTTTCAGTTAATTAAAAATGGCGGGAACATTTTCATGACGGAAAATGACATCATGGTGCAATTGAATCGGCTTGAGCTAAGGAATCAGAGGAAGGAATTTTGTCTCCATCCCTAAGGGTTCAAAAGTTATAACATAAACATGAGTGAAACTTTGGACAGGTGGTGGCGCTAGAGGGATTGAGTTAGAGACTTCAAAATTGGTGTGGTGAATGTTGGGCCAGTCCTCTATCTGTGTGCCAAATTTCATAACTTTCCCGCAAACGGTTCTATGGGCTGCCATAGACTTCAATGGCGGAAAAATAATAATAATAAGAAGAAATCTAACGGTTTCAATAAGAGCCTCCGCAACTTCAGTGCTTGGCTCTAATAACTGCTATTTAGAATACAGTTACAGTGGTGAAATGGATTACATTACGATACTTCTCGGTTTCACAAGTTTATTCACTCTCTAAGTAAAGACAACTCCATACATTTCCCAGTCGCTCATGAGTTTAAAACCATCATGCGTCAAACATCTTCACTACTAAAACGAAGCGTTCATGAACCTGTCCAACAAAAGACAACGTTTAATAACACGTCTTACCTCACTTCAGTCGAATGTGTGTGTGTGTGTGTGTGTGTGTGTGTGTGTGAGCTGATGTGGCTTTTCATCACAGAACGAGGCATTATTTTAGCCTACTCTATAGAGATAAAGTCTGTCAATCCGCACTTTATTATGAAAATACCCGAGAAGGCTTGAAGAACTAAAAAGCGTTTCTATATTTTACTGTATCTCTTTACATAAATATTATTTTCTACTTAATCGTTATTTTACTAACCCAACTAATGACTGATCCGAGCTTTCCAATAGTTTACACGCACTCACAATCCATCACGGAGCTGATGGATTTTTATTTTTGCACTTGTTCTTTAAACGTTCTTTCGTGTTGTTCATTCAGGGCCGGCCCTGACCAATTTGCTGCCCATGGCAAGATTTTACTTAGTGGCCCTTGTATCAAGCTTTAGCACTACCTGTGATCAGTCGAAGTTGCGGAATTACTACGGTTTTATTTTTGTAATGCATTGATGTTTTTATTTTTATTGTTTTATATGATTCCCAGTCCATTCTACCCCGTCATTATATGTTCATGATATTATTATTATTATTATTTTTAAAGGCTGGTGATAGTTAAACTCTACAAAAATAGCACCTACTCCACATTACAGCCTAAACACACATAGCAAGAGTAATAGCATCCAGCATTTATGCACAAACTACACTGTAAAAAATGTATAATCTTCCCAACTCTAAATTTTCTAGTGACTGGTCACATCTAAATTTTTCAATTGGCCAAATTGAATTTCTATGAATTGAATTGTATCAATTGTGGCAACAGTCTGTTAACATGGGCTCAATTAGAAATAATATGTTGAGCCAATGGAAAAATGTCATTTACCAACACTGTAAAAAATGTCAGGCCTCTCCAATTTAAAATTTTCTAGTGACCGATCACATCTACATTTTTCAATTTGGCCAATTTTTCAATCGCTCACTAGAAAATTTTGAATTGGAGAAATGTTTTACAGTGAAACTGTGAGTTTGGTCCAATTAAATATTTTAAATTGTAGTAACAATTGTTTATTTCTCACTGTCCCAAAAGACAAAAATGACTAAAAACATAAATATATTAAGCAAAATACAGAACACAGACAACAGGGTTGACATTTTATCACATTACTTTATTAACAAGTAAATTCCAACACAGGATATTTGGGTGAAAATACCTTTTTTTCAATAAGGAAAACTCTGAATATTCCAGAAGTCTTCTGCATAACAGGATGTCTTAAAGTGGTGAAGAAAACACGGCACTGCAAGCTAAAAACCTGCAAATAAAAATAAAAACTAACATTAACGGCAAAGCTCCCCTGCATCACATCTGGCAAGAGACAGAACAGAAGTTTCTTCATTATATAATGAGGATGAGACGAATTAATGGATGAATCAGAAAATCGAGCTAGACGTGTTTGATATTAAAAGGCAATAACTCAAGCCCTGAAAGAGGTCGACGTCAAATGCAATCTCCGTGTTCAACGGTCGCATGCCGCATATATCACACAAATGACTTAATTTACTTATTACCTATCATTTTAGACACATAATGTAGCAAAACCCAAGCTAGACAATGGTGAAGCTTACTGATGTTTCCAGAAGCCTTTATTTATGTTCAGCCGTCAGCCTTGGTTTGAAACACAAATATATCTTTCCTTTCTTACACCGTTTCTCCGTGAAACACCGTAAGAGCTACAGAACAGATAAATAACATAAAATTAGCTCTTATAATCATACACATTTCACAAAGTCCACATTAACCTTACAAATAGCACTTTATAAAAATACAACTTTCTGTGACATTACTTCTGACAGTATTAACAATGCTAAAGGCTTATGTTAGCATGACTTCACGTTGAAACACGAGGGATAACAATACAGTTAAACACCTTTTCACAGATGAATAAATTAACACACACATATTACTGACATAAACATGAAACAAATCAAACACATAATACCTTGTTCCCGTTCCAGCTAGGTGCTTAAATATCCTCTTATTTATACGATTTCCGAGCGACATGTGATCTTCCTCCTTACTTCCTTGCATGCGTCTCAACAAAACCAATAATTCAGCCCTTTAGATGCAAAAATTAACGATCCACTAGGAGGCGCCAAATTTACACTTTCCTTAGGATTAGTTACACTCCCACCAATCATGAGTGTATAATGGAACGGTATACAGTCTGCATTAGGCACGAATGATTTTAACTGAAAGTTGCCTTCCTAGAAGCCTGTATAAGAACAAAGATAACCTAGCTAAAGTTAGAAACTTAACTAGAACTATGTAATATTATGCACTATGGAGGGAGGGAGCAGATTTAGCTAATCTCCAACAGCAGAACAAGCTTCTGGACCGGGCGCTCAACTTCGGACACCTTGTGAAGACGCTCCCCTTTCTTGCCAAGCTTACTGTCTCCCAGCCGAATTTTAACTCTCCGTACAAGCCCATCTTTGTCGGTAGTGGTTTCTGAAACTCTACCCAATCTCCACTCGTTCCTGTGCACATCCTCTCCCTTCATGATTACAACATCTCCAACTTGTAAATTTCTTCTTGGAACATGCCAGCGCTGTCTGAGAGCTATGTTGACAAGGTATTCCTTTCGCCAGCGACTCCAAAACTGTTCTGCGAGGTATTGAACTTGTCTCCACCTTTTCCTGCCATACACATCTTCTCTGACGAATTTACCTGGGGGAGGCAAGGCCTGAACAGATTTCATTGTCAGAAGATGATTTGGGGTGAGTGGTTCGAGGCTATGGGGGTCACTGAGGTTGTCAACAGTCAGAGGACGACTGTTGACTATAGCCATAGCCTCATAGAAAAAGGCCCGTAGCGAAGCATCATTTAGTCTTCCAGAGGAAAGAACAAGAGTGGACCTTAGAACGTTTCTCACTGTTCTTATTTGCCTTTCCCACACCCCTCCTGCATGACTAGAATGGGGAGCGTTCATGATGAAGTCGCATTGCTTCTCTGCAAGAAATACAGCCAGATGATCTGCGTCAACTTCCTTTAGAGCTTCTCTGAGCTCATTTTTGGCCCCGACGAAATTGCTTCCTTGATCAGATTTGATCTGACGAACAGCACCACGTATGGCGATGAAACATCGAAGGCCATTTATGAAGGCATCTGTCGACATGTTTTCAAGAGTCTCAATATGAACAGCACGGGAGCTAAGGCAAGTGAAAAGAAGGCCGTACCTCTTGTTCTCCTTTCTTCCTTGTTTTGTAAGGAATGGCCCGAAGCAGTCCATGCCACAGAAAGTGAAGGGAGGTGATGGTTCCAACCGTTCAGGGGGTAGATCGGCCATCTTTTGCTCTTCCATAGGTTTGCGCTGCCGTCTACAGGTGACACATTGATGAATGTAGGATGCGACTGCCCGGTTGATTCCTGTAATCCAGTAGCCGCTGCGCCTTATTTCATTAATGGTAAGACCTTTACCTTGATGTTTCATCTTTTCGTGGTGATAGGCAATAATCATCCTTGTGATGTGATGATCTTTGGGAATGATTGCAGGATGCTTGATGAAGTTGGGAAGAGAGGAGTTGCACAGCCTCCCTCCCACCCTGAGGACGCCGTCATTGTGGAGAAAAGCATCAAGAGCGTGTAACGGATTGCGAGTTGGTAGGGGGATCCCTTTGCTCAGCAGTTTCAACTTTTCTTGGTACACATTTTTCTGCAGATCTTTGATTAGGCGATGTACTGCCTCTTCTCGTTCTGTTACAGTGGTGAGACTGTTTGATTTGTTCTTGCTTATGCGCCTGAGAATGCGTGCAACTGCTCGCGTAGCTAGCGACCAAGAAGAGAACTTGGACAAGCGATCAACGAGGCTCACGCGTTCAGTGGTTTTTGTACTGAGCGCTAGAACACTCTTGACCTCTGGATCTCCGACGGTTAACTCTGGTGCTTCATCTGTAGTCAGCTTTATTTCCTTGTCCCATAAAAACCTAGGCCCAGTGAGCCAGGTAGATGACAAAAGCTCGCTGGCAGTTAAGCCCCTAGAAGCATGGTCAGCAGGATTCTCATTTGTTGGGACATATCGCCACTGTTGTGGGACTGAGCTGAGCTGAATCTTCTGAACACGGTTAGCCACAAACGTGTGAAATCGTCGTGCTTTGTTTCTTATATAACCTAAGACCACTTTAGAGTCGGTCCAGAAGAACTCCTCAGCGTAAATACATCCCAATTCCTCCTTGAGCATGTTGCTTATCTTCACTGAAACAACTGCTGCTGTCAAATTCTAATCTGGGGATGGTTGTAATCTTGGTTGGAGAGACACGTGATTTTCCTGCAACGAAGGCACAATGAATGTCTCCCTCTTCATTTTGAAGTCGCAGGTATGAACACTGACCGTAACCCTTCATACTGGCATCAGAGAAGTGATGCAGCTCTGTCTTCGAGACCTTTCCAAATCCAGCAGGTGATTAGGTACGGGATATGGTGAAGTTATTCAAGTGGGCTAGATCACTTCTCCATTGTTCCCATTTCGGGCGAAGCACGTCAGTGAGAGGATCATCCCAGCCAGTGCCCCGTCTACATATCTCCTGAAGAATGATCTTTGCTTTAAGGGCGACTGGTGCCACAAACCCAAGAGGATCGTACAAAGAAGCCACTGTAGATAAAATACCACGTCGTGTTGCAGGCTGCTCCTTGAGGCTGACGTTAAGCTTGAAGCGGTCAGACTCCACATCCCATTGAATCCCGAGAGCTCTCTCTAGTGGCAAATCATCAAAAGCGAGGTCCATATCCTTCACGTTGGTTGCTCGTTCGGAGGGTGGTATACTCTCTAGTACCTCTCTGTTGTTAGACACAAACTTATGTAGTCGTAGACCACCCGTGGCGCAGAGTTTGCGTGCTTCCCTGGCAAGCTGAATAGCATCTTCAGTGTTTTCAACACTTACGAGACCATCGTCTACATAAAAGTCCCTCATAACAAATTTCGAGCCTTGAGTGTAGATGTCGCGATTCTCCTTAGCTAGATGTTTCATCCCATAGTTTGCACATCCCGGAGAGGAAGTTGCACCGAACAGATGCACTTTCATGCGAAACTCGCTGGGCTGTGACTTCAAGTCTCCTTGCTTCCACCAAAGAAAGCGCAGGTAGTTGCGATCAGCTTCGTTCACATGAAACTGATGGAACATCTTCTGAATGTCGCACATCAATGCAACGGGGTGCTTTTGGAAACGGATGAGAACTCCACTTAAGTTGTTCAACATGTCAGGCCCAGAGAGAAGGTGATCATTCAAGCTTGTTCCTTTATATCTGGCTGAGCAATCAAACACTACACGAAGTTTATCTGGCTTCTTCGCATTTCTCACCTTCTCTTCCATCGTCCTTAACCTGCTCAGCATCTCCATTTCCGATGACTTCCTCCATGTACTCAACATAATGCTCCTTATACCTCTCATCCTGTTGCAGTTTCCTTTTAAGGTGAAGGAGGCGTGTCATAGCTGAGCCTTTGTTGTCAGGCAAGCTGGGTCTGGTTTTGAAGGGCAGAGGCATTTCATAATGGCCATGTATATTTTTCCTTATTCCCTCATCCAGTATGTTGAGGAATGTGATGTCGTCTTGTGACACAATTTTGCTGTCGTCACTGCCATCTTTGAAATCAGACTCTAAAATGCGAATGACGTCGGTAGGAGTTACCGGAGGTAGCTCCTTAACTGTAATTCTGTGACACAGATGAAGTGTGTTCAATGCATCATAGGTTTGTAATGACCGCCCTACAATACTCCATCCTAAATCCGTCCTTACAGCGTAGGGTTCATCGTCATCTCCTAAAAGGACTTGTCTTGGTGCCATAGCTCTTGAGCAGTTGTAGCCGATCAAAAGGCCTACTACACAGTCCTTCAGTGGTTGGATTTCATTCACTATCTCTGCAAGATGACTCCATTGTTTAGCCGTCTCACAAGTGGGAATGTGAGAGCGATTAACAGGTATGCAATCCTTCGTATAGGTAACTGGAAGATCGACTTGAATTGCAGAACTATATCCTCTAACACGAAGGCCAGAAACACTTTCGCTTGTGAGAACTGTATCCTTACCACTCATAGTCGTCAACTTCAGTTTCACTGGATACTTGTCAGCATTAAGACCATCACTTACTTCTTGGTCAATAAACGTAGTATCGCTTTGAGTGTCAAGTAGCGCATAGACAAGTTTCTCAGTAGTTGGATCATTTTTAGATGAAACCCAGACTGGTATCACCATGGATGTGTTGGATGAGCCTTCACCTGCTACACTGAGTGCCATTGCAGCAGCACCTCGATTTGTCTCTGGTTTTGTTGTAGACCTTTCTCTTTTATAGTTGTCATCATGCAGGACTGTAGGATGCTTTCCTTTACAGTGGTCACAGAAATGACGATGACGGCATTCTCTCACGCTGTGGCCAGGTTTCAGGCATCCATAGCAGAGTTTCATCTCCTTTATGTAGTTGCGTCGCTCAACCAACACCATCTCAGTGAACTTGGAGCATGAATGAAGCTGGTGTCTATTATCTTGACAAAGGATACACGAAGTCTTAACCTTTCTCTGTTCTGAATTGTGGTTTTCATTTTTAGTGACTGTTTGAGTGGTAAAAACACTGGCCTTGTTTTTCTTCACGTCTCTGAGATTTCTCTTCTCAGTGCTAGAATCTGATGAACGAAGGGCATGAAACGACGTAATGGGATTGCAAGCAATCTCAGCTTCAGTTGCCGTGAATCTAGCAAACTCCTTGAAACTTGGGAATTCTTGATTTTCACTTAGGCTTTGCGTGACTTGTCGGTTCCAGCGTAAAGCTGCCCAGTCAGGTAGTTTGTGAACGAGCTTCTGATTTTCTTCACAGTCATTTAATATGTCGAGACCCTTGACATGAGGCATGGCATCTTGACAAGCAATCAGAAAATCTGAGAAGCGTCTCAGTCCTTCAGCATCCTTTGATGGAATTCTCGGCCAGTTGGTGAGCTTCTCTCTGAATGCTCTCTGAATGGCGAATGGCTGGCCAAAGCGACGATTTAGTTTGTCCCAGGCGTCTTGGTAGGCGTCATTGTCATTTCGGTAGAAGTTGCCATCTAAAACCTGCCGTGCTGGGCCACCAACATATTTTTTCAGGTAGTATAGTTTTTCAGCTGGTGTGATTGCCCTTTGGTCAATAAGTGAGGTGAATGCTGCCTTCCATTCAATGAATTGTATGGGATCACCATTGAAAACAAATGGTTCAGGAACAGGAAGCCTATTTAAGACCATGTTGTCTTGAAGGATCTGAGCGAGAGAGGGAATGTCTGTATAACGGGGCGATGCAACTTGTGAGAGGGGTACTGTAGTTACAGACACATTCTTTGCTTCCATGTTCCTTTCCCTTTTAACATAGTTAGCATCCTTGTGTTCTGTCTCCTTATCGTAGATCCTCAACTTGGCTTGAGCTGCCCTTATCTCTTTCTCCGCCTGCAATCGCTCCAACTCACGCTTTTGTGCCTCTAGAACTTTGCGTTGTTGTTCCTCTAACTCCCTTATGGATTCCCTTTTCCTTTCCTCCTCTAGCAGCATCTGATAATTTGCTTCCTTTACTGCTAGTTCAGCTGCTGCATCCGCGCGTTTTGCTGACATGGATGTAGTTATGCTGCTGTCAGACTGGCTGTGACTTATCAAAGAAGCTGCAGATCCATAGACAGACTTTGCATAGTCATGGCGGAGCAGTTCATGAAGGCGGCGTCTTTCCTGCTGCTCATTAAACTCGCTTTCATCATCTATAGCCCTGTTATAGGCAATGTTGGTGATTTCTGTGGTCACCGATTCACACGTATCAACTCTTCTTCTTATGTCGGTGGAAGGTGTGGTGAGATTTCGAATTTCATAATAAATTTTCATTATGTCTTCTTTATCTTTCTTAAGCTCTTCAATGAGAGGCCAGAGCTGACTCTCTGACATATAAGTCTTTAGCTGATCTCTTGCCTTGCGTGTGTGGAGCTTCCACTGCTCGTACATGGCATACAGCCTTTTCTCTTTTTTCTTGGCCTCTTCATATTGATGCGCGCGCATCTTCTCTGTAGGATGGCGTGTGCGTTCAGAGCGTCTAGGACCTTCAAGAGCATTATCATCCTCATTAAACTGCTCCTTTAGGTCAGTTGGACTTTGTTGTTTAGCTTCATTTGTTTCCTTCAGACACAGCCTCTCTGATGAGTCTACCATTGTCTGGACTTCACTTTGTAAATCTTCATGCTGATAATCAGCCATCTGCTCCTCCACCTCCTTCTCATTACCTGACTCTGACATTATCACCTAAAATGTTCTCTCTATTTAAATTTAACTCTAATGGCGGAAGAAGACCCCTTAGCAGATATGATTAAGCCCTTGTTATGAACAGCATAAACATAAAATATCAGAACATTAGTGTAAAAAATAGCTAGCAAATATGCATTTACATATAAACACTCAAATAACTGCAAATGTCACTGAAAATACCACAATAAACAAAGTTATATAAGTTCTTAAATCCAAAGAGCGAGAAATGTAAATGTGAGCCTCAATAAACACAGTTAACGAAGTTGATAAGTGCAAAGTCCAAAATAAAATGCATACATGTCCTTGTGGATGCGTGCAGGCATGAGTGTAGAAGCAACCACAATTTTTGTTGCTCTCCTTGCTGAGCCGGTGAGTATTAAATGTTCAGTCCAAGAAGCAATTCATCCGTTGCTCGCCTTATTGCTGCACTATAGACTGTATAATAATGGGTTAATACTCACAGTCCTTCTTCAATGTCTGTGAGTATGGCTGTACTCGACCATTGCACCGATTCCGTGAGACCGCTGTCCAAAGTAGGTCAAGCACGAGGCGTGAGGATGTCAGCTTGATGGGTTAATGCTGACACCTTGTGGCGATGTAGCGGAAGCTGTAGCCGGCGCCGTGAAGACCCTCCGTGGCCCGTCGTAGACAACAAGTCGTTGGTATCGATGCGGGTCAAGCTCTTACTGTAGCAAAACCCAAGCTAGACAATGGTGAAGCTTACTGATGTTTCCAGAAGCCTTTATTTATGTTCAGCCGTCAGCCTTGGTTTGAAACACAAATATATCTTTCCTTTCTTACACCGTTTCTCCGTGAAACACCGTAAGAGCTACAGAACAGATAAATAACATAAAATTAGCTCTTATAATCATACACATTTCACAAAGTCCACATTAACCTTACAAATAGCACTTTATAAAAATACAACTTTCTGTGACATTACTTCTGACAGTATTAACAATGCTAAAGGCTTATGTTAGCATGACTTCACGTTGAAACACGAGGGATAACAATACAGTTAAACACCTTTTCACAGATGAATAAATTAACACACACATATTACTGACATAAACATGAAACAAATCAAACACATAATACCTTGTTCCCGTTCCAGCTAGGTGCTTAAATATCCTCTTATTTATACGATTTCCGAGCGACATGTGATCTTCCTCCTTACTTCCTTGCATGCGTCTCAACAAAACCAATAATTCAGCCCTTTAGATGCAAAAATTAACGATCCACTAGGAGGCGCCAAATTTACACTTTCCTTAGGATTAGTTACACATAAGACATGAGGAAAATAAAACTATTGGCTACCCTTAGAGTAAACGAGAACACACTCATGAAACCAATGAATGCATTAACTCGTGATTATACGAAATGTCTTTTAAACTTCATACCCGGTCATAAAGCAAAACTCTGGAGAATAATTTCAGTGCTCAATACTCACCAACGTCTTTGTGAGATGAATATCTCTCTATTCTCTTGAATGTGTGTTTCGGTCTGCAGCACCTGCTGGTTCGTCTCCGCTTTTGAAACCTCCACACGAACGGTTTTCTTCAAGTGCATTTTGCGCATGCGTATACCGTTTTTCGGACGTAGGACTTGTTCAGCCAACATGGATTTTTCACTTCGACTTCATAGATTGACTGAGCACAATTAAATATGTTCAGTGAATATACAATTTTAATTTTGAGTTAAGACCTTAAGCTATGATTAGTACAATGCATCTTTTTGCATGGGGAAAATGATTTGGAAGTCATTTATTGGGCCAATATGTAATGATCTATTGTCACAATTTTTCCAATTTTTTTTTACAGTGTATTGAAAACTAGCAAAAGTGTTTGTTTTCCAGTAGATGGCAGCAATCTTCCACTAAACTATGACCATTCATGTTTACACCATGAATTAAACTGAGAAATGTAGATATTTAATGTGAATTTTAAATAAAATGTTGCTATTTTAAAGAAACCTGTATATAAATATCATTACTAATTTTGGCAAATACATTTTCAAATGTCCATATGTCCCCTTAAAACGGCACAACTGTAGAGTAAAAACATTAGGCTATTAAAAAAGTGATATTACATGCGGATATTATTTTTTTTGTACAAAATCACACTGTGTGTGTGTGGCCACTGGAGAACCCAGAACGGCTGCTTGCATATAGTTTAAGGTAAAACTGGAAATAATTAGCGAACATTAAAATAAACTGTTCATTCATTAGCATACATCATTTTACCTCTGGCTTTACACTGCAGAAAATGCTCTTCTTATTCTTATTCTTAAATCAAGATGCATTTACTAGTAAAATTACATAAGATATTTGTTCTTGTTTCCTGGGGGGAAAAAAGTCCAAATGAAGTGAGTTTAGGCTTAAAACAAGCTAAATGATCTGCCAATGGGGTGAGAAAAACAATCTTATTTCTGTTTGGGACAGAAACAAGGGTTACACTTTATTTTGATAGTCCACTTTAGACATTCTACTAACTATAAGTAACTTTGCAACTACATGTCAACTAACTGTCATTAGAGTATTAGTAGACTGGTAGGTTATGGTTATGGTTAGGTGTTAGGGTTGGGGTTAGTAGAATAAGTTGAATTGTAGTTGCCAAGTTACTTATAGTCAGTAGAATGTCTTATGGGGGACCAACAAAATAAAGTTTTAGTAAATATTAATCAGACAGAGCCACTCATGCGGCACTCCATCAGTGAAGTAATCCAAGTATTCAGAACACGTTACAAATGACATTTCTGGGCATGTATTCTGTAACGAAATACATTTTGAAAGTATCCTTCCCAACACTGCACGTTTCCCACCTCAGGCATTAAATCCCTATTATTATTGGTCTTTATTTTAAGATATGGGCTCTCTGAACATGATTATAACATGTATTTGTAATATAAATAAGATGTAGGCTAAATGTTGTTATTTTTACTCAAATTCAGTGTCAGATTTTCTATAAACTATTTCACGATGTAACCAAGAAAAACAACAATAACATAATATCATATTATAAACTGACTGAATATGTCATCAAATATATCTGTGTGTGTCTACACTACACTACACTACACTATACACACACACACACACACACACACACACACACACACACACACACACACACACACACACACACACACACACACACACACACACACACACACACACACACACACACACTGCCCCTGCCCCTAAACCTACCCATCACAGGAGACTGTGCAGTTTACTTTCTTTGAAAAAAACCTCATTCTGTGATTTATAAGCATTTTGAAAAGTGAGGACATGGGGAACGTCCTCATATTTCACCCTCTTTTTGTAATACCCATGTCATTATACACATTTGTGTCCTGATATTTCACAAAAACATGCCCACACACACACACACACACACACACACACACACACACACACACACACACACACACACACACACACACACACACACACACAGAGAGAGAGCTCCTCCTGTGTGCAGACAGACAGACACCCGGCCAGAGACACACACACACACACACACACACACACACAGACACACAGAGCTCCTCCTGTGTGCAAACAGACAGACACTCAGAGAGACACACACACTCACTCACTCACTCACACACACACACAAACGTCCTCTGAGCGAATCATGTCCTCGTCCCGAAACTCCTCAAACTTCACTCATACCAACCGGTTCGCGCAGCCTCCGTGGCGCGTCGCGCTCTGGTCGCTCGCGTTCGCGCTGGTTCTGCTCGTGTCCGTGACGGGAAACCTCATCGTCGTCTGGATCATCGTCGCGCACAAGAGGATGCGAACCGTCACCAACTACTTTCTGCTCAACCTCGCGGTGTCGGACGTGTGCGTGGCCGCGCTCAACGCGCTGGTGAACTTCGTGTACGGCGCGCACGGGCACTGGTACTTCAGCAGCGCGTACTGCCGCTTCCAGAACTTCTACCCGGTGGCCGCGGTGTTCGCGAGCATCTACTCCATGAACGCCATCGCCTTGGACAGGTGAGGAAACCCCGACTCTGGAACGGTTATTAATGTCCATCCTTCATTCAGTTCAGTTCTCATACAGCAGTAATACTCATATCATACACAAGAGCAGGTAGGGATAATAAAAAAAAAATTAATGGACAAAATCGCATTTGCTTATTTTAAAAGTTCATATAAATATGATGCGCTCTAAAAAATGCTGGGTTAAAAATAACCCAAGTTGGGTTGAAAATGGACTAACCCAGCGATTGGGTTGTTTTAAGCAAACATTTAACCCAACCGCTGGGTTAAAACAATCCAAATGCTGGGTTAAAACAGCCCAATTGCTGGGTTAGTTCATTTTCAACAAAACTTGGGTTATTTTTAACCCAGCATTTTTTAGAGTGTGGCATTAAATGATTATTAAAGTCCCCCTGAGGAGAAAATCAAGCGTTTAAAGTGTTTTTGATATGCTTTAAAGGTGCAGTGTGTAGTATTTATGAGGATCTATTGACAGAAATGCAATATAATATCCATAACTATGTGTATTAGGGATGCGCGGTATACCGGTACTGGAAAAATACCGGTATATATTTCATTTCAAACGGTACGATATCATGATTTTGCTCATTTCGGTATATGCTGCTGTTCCGAAGTTCTTAGTACTTTGCTTATAAAACTGCTGAAGAACCTTCAAACCTTGCCAAGCATCATCACTTAATTCCTGACTTGTAAGACATTAAGAGATCGACAGGTGAGTGCATAATTCTAACGATCGACGTTAATTTAGACACTTTTAACACTGATTAACGCACATACATATGATCGTATAGTTTAAATTAATATCCAGCGTTCGTTTCAACCAGTGACGTTTAGACCTCATAATATTTGCGCGCATACTATTGCATTTACATCCGCGAAAGACATAACGTTACCCAACTGTGTTTATGTAACTACTCACTAAAGATTGACATTTTTGACATAATTTTGTGTGTATTTGACTGAGGAAAAACAACTTAATTTGGAATGCGCGAGCTCTTTAGGCTTATGTGTGTGTGTGTGTGTGTGTGTGTGTGTGTTTGTTGTTGGCATGAGCGCAAAGAAAACTCTCTCTCAAAGAGCTCTCATCCCATATGTATTATGAAATGCTATAAAATCGTTCGCATGTTCAAATTGGCGAGGTTTAAAGAGACGTGGGCAGTGATTTCCGTCAGCTGTCCCGCAACGGAAGCGAAAGTGTTGAATCTGAGCGCGCAGATTGCTTTTATAGTGCATGTGCGACGTCTTTTGAAGCCAGAAGCAATTTTCTCAGACAAAACTACTTACAAGAAAGTTTCCAAATGACTGATTGATGTGATAATCTTTGTTGATTAATTTAATAATAAACATTTGCGGTAATTTCCCGCTTCATAAACCCAAAACTTGCGAGAGTGAGTAAAATTATGCGCAATACCCGCATCAAAATTCAGACCCTGTGTCGTATCGATTTAATATCGGTATTTCGGTATTAGATTGTGGTACCGTACTGAAGACAAAATTGTGGTATCGAGCCATCCCTAATGTGTATAAAGACCGTTATGTGTTTATTACCTTAGAATGAGCCGTTTCTACACACACACGCACACACACACACACACACCCTTACAGTGAAGTCGCCATTTTGTGCCGCCATGTTTCTATGGTAGCCCTTAAGGGACAAACTTCTCTACAGAGTGCGAGCTACTCTCTGCTGTCTCAGACGACCACATCTGTGTCCTGTGATGGCCACCGTAGCTTCTCTATGTGCTCCGAAAGGGAGGGGTGAGCAATTCACAACCTCACCCCTAGATGGCACTAAAACGTACACACTGCCCCTTTAAGACAAAGCATGTGCAATTACATTGAGTATTTTCTCTTTAAAACTGCAGTGAACCAAAGAGTCTCAAAAACACTACCAATCAAGTCACGAGGGGGGCGTGGCTTTAGCATATCATTAACTATTCTCTGAAGCAGTGGGCGGAGTCTTAAGAGAAGCAGGTTCTCCTGCTATATTTTTCAGGTATATTTAGCGATATAGCGGGGGAATTATGGTGTATATTACAATGTTATGATGAACGATATCCACTGACGTTCTGAGGAGTTCAAAGGATATGTAACATTATTAGCTGTTTAATAACGTAGTCAAGCAGAAGGATGATCATATTAATGACCGCTGTGTGTTCCACGCTGTAAAGTTGAGTGGAGGCGGGGCTAATTTGCATATTCATGCCTAAATGAGGCAAGGGTGTCGAGTTACAGTCAAGCTATTTTAAGGCACAGAGAAAAAAAGGGGGAGGGGGGGGGGGTTAAGCAATCATTCAAGACAAACTAATGAAATAACAACTAAATCAAATAATCAAATAATCAAATAATAAATAGAGTATATAATACTGGTTCCCACTGTCACCCCAACATTCACTTCCACTGTAACTTCTAACTTCAACTGTTCTCAGAGCAGCTCGACTCTGATTGGTTCTGTCCACCTACTGGGGCGGGACTTGTGATTTTATCGGGTCCTTCTGCTGTTTGTCGCTAATTGAGCTGAACAATTAACAATTAACTAGGGCTGGGCAAATTAACGCGTTAACGTGGGCGATTCAATTTTTCAGCTTAACGCATTAAAAATATTTAACGCAAATAACGCAGCGTCCGTTTTTATATACATTTTTGCCGAGCGTTACATGATCACGCTCCTGTTCATGTAAATGCTTCCAAGCGCGACAAGACACAAGAGAACGCGCTGTATGTCAATGTCCTGTATGTGTGTGTGTGTGTGTGTGTGTGTGTGTGTCAGTGTCCTGTCTGTGTGTGTGTCAGTGTCCTGTCTGTGTGTGTGTGTGTGTGTGTGTGTGTGTGTCAGTGTCCTGTCTGTGTGTGTGTGTGTGTGTGTGTGTGTGTGTGTGTGTCAGTGTCCTGTGTGTATGTATGTGTGTGTGTGTGTGTCAGTGTCCTGTCTGTGTGTGTGTGTGTGTGTGTGTGTGTGTGTCAGTGTCCTGTCTGTGTGTGTGTCAGTGTCCTGTCTGTGTGTGTCAGTGTCCTGTCTGTGTGTGTCAGTGTCCTGTCTGTGTGTGTGTGTGTGTGTCAGTGTCCTGTCTGTGTGTGTGTGTGTGTCAGTGTCCTGTCTGTGTGTGTGTGTGTGTGTGTGTGTGTCAGTGTCCAGTGTCCTGTCTGTGTGTGTGTGTGTGTGTGTGTGTGTGTCAGTGTCCTGTCTGTGTGTGTGTGTGTGTGTGTGTGTGTCAGTGTCCTGTGTGTGTGTGTGTGTGTGTGTGTGTCAGTGTCCTGTCTGTGTGTGTCAGTGTCCTGTCTGTGTGTGTGTGTGTCAGTGTCCTGTCTGTGTGTGTGTGTGTGTGTGTCAGTGTCCAGTGTCCTGTCTGTGTGTGTGTGTGTGTGTGTGTGTGTGTCAGTGTCATGTCTGTGTGTGTCAGTGTCCTGTGTGTGTGTGTGTGTGTGTGTGTGTGTGTGTCAGTGTCCTGTCTGTGTGTGTGTCAGTGTCCTGTGTCCTGTCTGTGTGTGTGTGTGTGTGTGTGTCAGTGTCCTGTCTGTGTGTGTGTGTGTGTGTGTGTGTCAGTGTCCAGTGTCCTGTCTGTGTGTGTGTGTGTGTGTGTGTGTGTGTGTGTGTCAGTGTCCTGTCTGTGTGTGTGTGTGTGTCAGTGTCCTGTGTGTGTGTGTGTGTGTGTGTGTGTGTGTCAGTGTCCTGTCTGTGTGTGTCAGTGTCCTGTCTGTGTGTGTGTGTGTGTCAGTGTCCTGTCTGTGTGTGTGTGTGTGTGTGTGTGTGTGTCAGTGTCCAGTGTCCAGTGTCCTGTGTGTGTGTGTGTGTGTGTGTGTGTGTGTGTCAGTGTCCTGTCTGTGTGTGTGTGTGTGTGTGTGTGTGTGTGTGTGTCAGTGTCCTGTCTGTGTGTGTGTGTGTCAGTGTCCTGTCTGTGTGTGTGTGTGTGTGTGTGTGTGTGTCAGTGTCCAGTGTCCTGTCTGTGTGTGTGTGTGTGTGTGTGTGTGTGTGTGTGTCAGTGTCCTGTCTGTGTGTGTGTGTGTGTGTGTGTGTGTGTGTCAGTGTCCTGTGTGTGTGTGTGTGTGTCAGTGTCCTGTCTGTGTGTGTGTCAGTGTCCTCTGTGTGTGTGTGTGTGTCAGTGTCCTGTCTGTGTGTGTGTCAGTGTCCTGTCTCTGTGTGTGTGTGTGTGTGTGTGTGTGTGTGTCAGTGTCCTGTGTGTATTTGTGTGTGTCAGTGTCCTGTCTGTGTGTGTGTGTGTGTGTGTGTGTGTGTGTGTGTGTGTGTGTGTGTGTGTGTGTGTCAGTGTCCTGTCTGTGTGTGTGTGTGTCAGTGTCCTGTCTGTGTGTGTGTGTGTGTGTGTGTGTGTGTGTCAGTGTCCTGTCTGTGTGTGTGTCAGTGTCCTGTCTTTGTGTGTGTGTGTGTCTGTGTGTGTGTGTGTGTGTGTGTGTGTGTGTGTGTGTGTGTGTGTGTGTCAGTGTCAGTGTCCAGTGTCCTGTTTTACAACAAAACCCCCCGGGTTTTGTTGTAAAAACTTGGCAACCCTGTGCACGCACGCTGGAATAAGTAGCCTTATGTTAGAAGAACAAGATGAGTGTAAACGGTCTTTGCCGGTGTTGTAAAAAAAAGAATTTAAGGATACACAGAGCACTTACCAACACGATCATCATTTCTGAGAGAAATAGTAAAGGTGAATGCATATACGAACAAGTTCTCCGTTTAGGATTAGAACAAACTCAACCCAAGCGGCTTTTGATGACGTGGATGATGACGTTACTGTTGATCATCTGTCCATCATCGTCTAAAGCCCGCCCTGATGATTTCATTGGTCCGAACAGCTTCTGTTCCGGCATAATTACTCCTCTACGCATCAAGTCCAGACCGAAGTGCCCGAGTTAAAATGTTGTGGGCGGGGCTAAGTTCGGCTGGCATCCAGGCTAGGTCACAGCGCTATAGTGTCTTACTATTCTCATTGTATTTATTCATTAAATATAAGTCATTTCTCTGGATCTTTTAGATGAATTTAAGGAGTGCTGGTCTGGTCTTGGTCTCGGTTTAGGTGGTCTTGACTACAACACTAACGTCCAGATTACATTCATACTATATAGAATGCACTTTTTTAGCAGTCATAAATACTTATGCACAATGTGTGCGATTTCGGACGCAGCCTCCGTGTAAGGAGATTGAGCTCAATTGTGTCTTACGCTAACACGCCCAGGTCACTTCCTGTGTCACTTCCTCTCTGATCAGGTACATGGCGATCATCCACCCGATGAAGCCCCGCCTCTCGGCGACGGTCACCAAAGCGGTGATCGCGTGCGTGTGGATTCTGGCCGCGTGTCTGGCGTTCCCGCTCTGCTTTTACTCCGTAACGGAAGTGAGGCCGCACAGGACGGTCTGCTACGTGGCCTGGCCGCGGCGCGACGACGACGCCTTAATGTGAGAGACGCTCCTCGAGTGTGTCCGCCGCTGCTTCTCTCTGCCAGCGCTTCATGAGCATGTGTGTGTTGGCAGATATCACATGATCGTGGCGGGGCTGGTGTATCTCCTGCCTCTGGCCCTCATGGCCATCACCTACTCCAGGGTGGGACTCACGCTGTGGGGGGGCCGAATCCCCGGACACTCCTCGGAGAACTTCCAGGATCACCTGCAGGCCAAGAGAAAGGTGCGAATCTTCCCATAAATCACTCACTAGCACAAATTCAGTATTCCTCAACATCAATAAAATAAGAGAAATGAATAATCAGAATACTTCACAGAACTCAATGTTAGATAAAACACTCTATTGACCGATGTCTTGCTGCTGACCTTCCATGATTCAGCAAAACGATATTGTATTGTGTCGTTATCGTCAACAATACATTGTTTGGGTCAAAATGATACATTTTTCTTTTCTTTAGGATATTAAGATCATGTTCCATGAAGATATGTCCTACTGTAAATATATCATAAATGTATTATTAGTAGTGATATGCATTGCTAAGGACTTTCTCAATATTTAGATTTCTTTGCACCCTCAGATTCCAGATTTTCAAACAGTTCTGCCAAATATTGTCCTAACAAACCATTCATCAATGGAAAGATTATTCACATATCTTTATCGTTAGGTGGCTCAGTGGGTAGCCAGAAGGTCCCCGGTTCGAGCCCCGGCTGAGCCTGTGTGGAGTTTGCGTGTTCTCCCCGTGTCTGAGCGGATTTAATCCGTGTTCTCTGGTTTCCCCACAGTCCAAAAAGATGCTGGGGCCGCATTCACGAAAATCTTCTTAAGAAAGAAGTTAAAAAAAATTGTAAGAATGTTCCTATGTGCAATTCTTGAAAAAAAAAATTAAGTTCTCAAATATTTTCTTAAGAACATCTTAATTTTTTACTTAAGAAGAAAATGAAAGGTGTTATTTTATTGAAAGGTCTTACTGAAGACTCGCTGAATGAAAAACACCTCAAAGCTGGTCGTTTTGTGCTTCCTGCAGATTACTGTAGATATCATAATAAGTGTGCAGAATATTTTCGTCATGACTGGCTTGACGGGAGTTAATCACTCAATGTCGTGTTTTTAATGTGCCGTGTCGATAAAATCGTTATTTTATAAGAGCCGTTTATCCAGAACGCTGCTTGGGTACCAAAGATCGGCCGTTAGATCTACAGAAGACGAATCATATCATAGAGCCAACGGCACACGGACTAGCCGAGGAAAGACTGCTCTCGCCGGGGTTAATGAGCGCTGAACACCCGCTGATCCACTGGAGCTCACAACTCCGAAAACGGCAGATCAAATTGTCAAAAAGGCGCTCTCTTTAAACGAGTACATTCTCACCTGAAAAAGTCTTAAAACTACAATTTGTGACACATTAACAGTAGTATTTTTAAATTACGTGGGGTTTCTCGTCCACTATTGACGCTTGCTGGTTGCTGGTTTTATACTCGTCCATATGGTACTATTAGTTATAAATATTATTTTTAGCTAGCTACTGTTATGCTGTAATGCTTACTATTTGAAACAACCCAATAAATTCGTCAAACATCTTACATTTGTTTATTTAAGATAGGTTGGAGGTTGTCCTAACTTTGCGAAGTTATTTACCATCATTTTAAAGAACATTCTTTTCGTGAATATGAATACTTCTCAAATTTTATCTTAAGAACAATCATAAGAAAAAATATTCTTAAGAAAAGTTTTTGGGAATACAAAATATTCTATTTTTCCTTAAGTTAGAAAATAAGAAGAAATTGGCAGTTAAGAATAATTAAATTCTGAAGAATGTTTCGTGAATCCGGCCCCAGCTGGTTGGGAGGGTTGGAGATGTCGAAAGTGTGAGTGCGCGCTCAGTGCTGGGTTGTGTCAGGAAAGGCATCCGGCGTAAAGCCTGTGCCAATTGAGCGGGAATAACGCTAGGAAGATGGATGGATCTTTATCGGTATCGTTAAGGTTTGTGAAGAAACCTTTGGGCAATTGTATGTGACACTATCTATAAAAAACGAATACTTTTTTTGATCCCAAAAATGTTCAAGAACAAGCAACTTTGGCCTTTACTGGTCGTGTTTTATCCTTTTGGACAGGGGATGTTGTGTTGGTCCTGGAGTCAAAAGGTTGAGAACAAAACAAGAGGTCAAATATCACACAAATGAGCCCCAGAATTAGCCTGAAAAGCCTGAGGCACATCAGGGGCCAGTTGTTCAAAATATTTCATCTGGATCAAAATGATCTGGATTTGGAAATCCCATGTGCTATCCAGGATCAGGTAATCCATTTTACTTTTGTGCCGGTTTTTCAAAGCAAAATTGGATTGGATCACCCTGATCCAGATACACACCTTTACAGATGACCAAATCTGGATTACTAGTGCTCTACGGAGCCCCTAAAGGGACATGGAGTTGGGAAAATTCAAATGCTTTTGCATTCTCTCTGAAAAGTTTTGCGTAGCGTTCACCCGAGAAACCTTGTGTTCGCTCGCGAAGAACTTTTGACTGGTTCATCTCTTATAATTGATAAGAAGTAAAAAGTCTTATAAGTGATACAAAAAAAAAACACTTTACATTTAATATAATATTTTGGTTTGATATTTACAGCTGTTTGGGGATTATTTTATGGCGGCTAAATCTTTTTATACTTTGACTGTAGGACCGAAAGGCTAGCCTAATGTCTACTTCTAATTTATTACTTTAACAATTAGCATAACTAATCAAGAGCAAAATAAAAAATGTGTGTTTGTGTATTATATGATACAAATGTTGTATTTTTTGACCAGTTTTAAAGTTTTACTACATTTTCTTCCTGGAATGCACCTTGAAATCCCACCCCCCACTGGGATCAGGATAATCCTGTTTTTTTGGATCAAAGTTATTCAAATCCTACTGACAAGCTGAAGGTTTGATCCAGATTAAAACTAGGATTGTATTCCGTGATCTAATCTGATTTCAGATTCCTTCTTTCCCTTTTGAACGACCCATTTTCAAGATTTGATCCAATCCGATAAGCAGAATCCGATCAGTTTACCTTTGAACAACTGGCCCCAGGATGTTGGGTCTGGGAACTCATTCAGCTGTTGTAATGTTGTGTGTAGGTTGTGAAGATGATGGTGATTGTGGTGGTAACGTTTGCGGTCTGTTGGCTCCCATATCATGTGTATTTCATCGTGACGAGCTTCAACCGGAAGCTGAGGAGATTCCAGGCGATCCAGCAGGTGTATCTGTCAGTGCTGTGGCTCTCCATGAGCTGCTCCATGTACAACCCCATCATCTACTGCTGCCTCAACAGCAGGTATCACACGCTCTTCTCTACGCTTCACTGGTCTTTAACAACCACTGATACCCCTTTTCCACCAAAGCAGAGCCAGAGCTAGATCGGAGCCAGAGCCTAGTTTCAAATCGGTTCTTTGTGTTTCCACACCCAAAGCCCCAGCTCCGAGCCAGGAAAAGTGGTTCTTAAGTAGCACTGAAACATTGCTGGGCTAGAACAGGGCTAGAAGTAAGAACCGATTACGTCAGGCGCTGGGGGCGGAGTCAACAAGACCAACACACACTTGAGATCCGCCATTGTTGAAATAGCAGCTAATGGAGCTAACAGCTGCTGCTCGTTTGTAATCTCCGTCTATACAAATGAAGGCGAGCTGCATGAATGCGTTGGATTCGCTGTGTTTTCGTTGTGTTTTGATGCCGATGTAGGATCGTAAAGCCATGAGCATCAATAGTAACGCAACGTTTGCATTGTCGATGGAAGGCTTGTTCTCAGCTGTGCTGTGCAGAGACCGATCGCCGTATGATAACGAGTCCAGCGAGAGCACATGACTCCTTATGCTTCTGATTCACTCATGCGGGTTTTTAAAATATCATACGTGGATCGGTCTGCGCAGCGCCGATGCATCTCGAACAAGCCTGGGGTGTGTGTGTTTCCGCTGCCCAGGGTTGCCAGGTTTTCACAACAAAACCCACCCAATTGCTACTCAAAACAAGCCCAATCACGTTTCAGGGGGGCTTCCCCGGTAAAAATCACATTTGGGGGTAAAATATGTGTTTTTTTTGGCATGGTTGCCTACTTAAATTCGCATTCTCGGGGCTAAATATCACATAATTGGGGTCGCTTCAACCCGCGGACATGAAAAACAGCCCGCGGCAACAGTGATGAAGTAGCCCAACTTGGCAACACTGCCGCTGCCTCGCTAGCGTTGCTGAGAGAGATGAGACGTATACAGTGACGTAAGACCTGGCTCTGTTGTGGCTCTCATGTGGAAAAGCAAACGGTTCTTAGAAGCTCCTCAGTCGAACCAACTATGAACTGGGACTAGCTCTGGCTCTGAACTAGCTCTAGCACTGCCTTGGTGGAAAAAGGGTTATGAGTGAATGTATTGTTGACGTGGTTCTGTTTCTGCCGCAGGTTCCGCGCCGGCTTCAAGCGTGTGTTTCGCTGGTGTCCCTTCATTCACGTGTCGGACTCTGATGAGCGGGAACTCCAGACCACCCGATTCCAGCCGAACCGCCAGAGCAGCCTGTTCACGGTCTCACGCCTGGAGTCCGAACCCAACGCCAATCCCGCCAGACGCAAGAGCTCCAGCACCAGCCACCGCAGCACCAGCCAATCACGGCCCTCCGCCCGGCCGTCACTCAATGGTGGTCTCCATGGAAACCCCTCGAGCACCACCGGGAAGGAAATTGGCCCTTGAAAAACACTGCGGAAACCACAGGACATTCTCTGGACACAGCCTCAGCTTCACTTTGACCAGCTGTTTGTACTCTTTCATTTCAAATATATGTAAAATAACTCACCACACACATGAAGCTGAACACTTGCAGTCTGAGGACACACACACCGGTCTGTTGACGAAGAGTTAACCGGTTAGTCCTAACCACAACACGATAAGATTCCAGCGACAAGACATTTCTATCCACATCAGCTGCAACGCAACTACAAGACACCACTAAAGCCCCGTTTACATAGCCTGACGTCGTCATACTCAATTCTAGTCAGAATATGAGTCTGATCTGCTCCATTGGGCTGTGATTATGGGGTGTGTTTCAACCCAACCAGGAAAGACCTCAATTGGATAGACCTACAACCAATCACAGCAACAGAGAGATGCATAACGTTAGTTGTCAAATGTCAACAGAACTCAACTGCACTGTGTTGCCAAGTCCGCGGGTTGAAGCGACCCAAATTATGTGATATACAGACCTAGGAATGCGATTTTTAGCTGCCAGCCCTGCCAAAATAACACATATTTTACCCCCCAAATGCCTTTTCTTTCCCCTGGAGAATCCCCCCGGAAACCTATTGGGCTTGTTTTTGGCTAGTTTTGAGTAGAAATTGGGCGGGTTTTGTTGTAAAAACTTGGCAACCCTGTGCACGCACGCTGGAATAAGTAACGTTAGAAGAAAAAGATGAGTGTAAACGGTCTTTGCCGGTATTGTAAAAAAAGAATTTAAGGATACACAGAGTACTGACCAACACCATCATCATTTCTGAGAGAAATAGTAAAGGTGAATGCATATACGAACAAGTTCTCCGTTTAGGATTAGAACAAACTCAACCCAAGCGGCTTTGATGACGTGGATGATGACGTTACTGTTTATCATCTGTCCATCATCGCCTAAAGCCCACCCTGATGATTTCATTGGTCCGAACAGTTTCTGTTCCGGCATAATTACTCCTCTATGGATCAAGTCCAGACCGAAGTGCCCGAGTTAAAATGTTGTGGGCGGGGCTAAGTTCGGCTGGCATCCATGCTACTGTTTCCACCGAAATTACCCAGAACAATTTGTACCAGGAACTTTTTTCCCCCCAGACCTGCTACTGTCTGCGTTTCCACTGCGGTCTAAAGTACCGAGTAGATTTTAGTCTTCTCTTTAGGCAAATTAGTCCAGAGATGTGGGACTGCTCCTCCCAGTCAGAGACGAACAGGAATCACTTTTGCGCGATAGTGTCTGCAACAATAACAAGTGGAGGAGATGCAGCAGCGCTGCTTTTGCTGGTTATGTGGTTTTCTAAAGAGGTCATTAACAAAACGGCAGAAAAGAGACGAGCACTGATACTAAAGCGTATTCTGAAAGCTCGTAAAGCTAGATTTAAAATAAGACAACCCATGTTATGATCAGCTATCATTGAGCGTGAGATGGCTG